>NW_001849480.1:22795-27060 GCF_000209065.1 Trypanosoma cruzi
GTCCCATTTGTCATTCTCCTACCGCATCACAACGGCACGGTGGAGTATGGACTGGTGGGACTTGTGGCCACCAACACCCCAAACCATGTCGTCGCCTACATACCAAGCGCTCGACGTAAGGACACTGAGTGGGTCATGATTGATGGTATGGTCCAAAAGTGCAGCGGCAGCCCATAAACACCCACAAGGCAATCCTTTGCCTCTGCCGGCGGCTTATGCCATAAATGGGACCGGAATAAGATGAGGAGAATGATGAGCAAGAATCGCACACGCGCAAAAGGGAGCAGGACGGCCGTACTCTAGTTTCAGCGCCAAGGGCTCACGCCACCCCCAATCACAAAAATGGGAAGAAGCCCAAGATGACTCCAGTATGGTTGACGGTTTTGGTAAGAATGGATATGGGCAACCGCCAGGCAGTGCAACTCCTTCCAGTCCGCCAGCTTCGTTGTTATCTTCCACCCAGACGATCACACACGATCCATTCCTAACGCCTATCGCCCCACGAAAGTGAGGCAGGCGGGGGAGGAAAAGGAGGAGGAATCAGAGGGAGGAGGCAACAAAGGCAGGTGGATTGTCTGCGAAGAGGACGAGGGGGAACTCTTAAACCCGTCAGTTCCCCCAACATTGCCCCAACCAAACCAGCAGGCATCACAAGGCCAATTCCTAAATGAGGAGGAAGAAGAAATAACAATGAGGCGGAAACAACACCAAGAGAAACCCTACAATAATAAGAACGAGATGCCACCGCAACAACAATCATTTCCTCCCTCAGAAGAGGAGATGGGGGAGGAAGGCGTGGGAGGCGAGGAGGGGGAAGCATTAACACCGAGACACGCTACAGGTCAGGAGGACGGCGGACACCCTTTTTCACACAAGACAGCTGCGTTGCCTGATCTCGCGTGGTGCCTGGCATGTGGGTGCCACCACAACTTCTCGGGACAGCGTCGTGGGGAACACCTACGATCGCATATCCATGCGGTCCACCGTAAGCAGTAACGGATGTACATTACCAATGAAGCGCTCATCTCACGGGGACTGGTTCGGTGTGACGCGTGCGGGAAGTTTGCTCGGCCAGCCTACGAGCACGGGCAGCACATCGACCACGCTGCGGCCACTACACATGTCGCAAGGAAAACATGGCGACACAGCGGGAGGAGTACCGTGCGTTGGTTACCGGATCCCACTATACCAATACGACGGCGTGTCTGGAACGGGCACACTCCGTGGAATGGCCGACGACACCAGCCACAGACCCGCGACAAGACCCGTGGCTGCAGGAGAGAGTGCCCACGAGACGTTACCTCCACAGGCGCGAGTGGCCCAACTGGCTGGATGCAAGCCGCACAGTCATGCTGGGATACAATGCCTCGGCGCCGGACGAACGCAGCCGCAAACAAGTGGCCATCATGGACCTGGTGCGACACCACCTACGACTGCCGGAGAACCCGCGTAGTCGCTAAGCCACCAGCACCAACCACAACAAGCAGCATAAAGCCGATTGGAGGATCGGCCATTACAACAACACGACAGTCGGAGTTGTGCAGAGTGTTATGGAGACCACTGAAGACAGGGGAGGTTTGGCCGGCGATGAGAATGAGCACAGTGACCCGACAGCCCACCAGACAGAGCGCATATTCACCGCGTCCGACATATACAAGGCAAGACGCGCAGAGACACGCTGCACACTGCAGGCAACGGGACGCGCCGCAGCGCTCCTCGCGGCGGCGGAGGCGGAGCTGGTGGTATTTTCCCCCGAGCTCGTAAAGAGCCTGGATGACCTCTACCCACAGGAGGACACAAGTCTGTACCCCGAGCCCGCCGTCAGTGCACCCCTGGTCACGTTCGACAGCAATGACGTGGCCAAGATGATTGAGAGCCGCCTAGCGCGAGGCGCAGCACCGGGTCTCGACGGCTGGACACGCGAGCTGCTGTACCCCCTCGCGAAGGACAAGGCGCTCCTCATGGAGATCACCGCCATTTTGACGGACATGGCCAACGGAAACGTGGCCCCGGAGGTGGCACACCGCCTCAGGGCAACCAACCTCACGGTGCTCCGGAAGCCAAACAAGAAGTTCCGCCCGATCGGCGCCGAATGCGTATGGCAAAGGCTATATCACTCATGGCGGTGGACGCTGTCATGCCAGCCCTCACAACCTGCCTTAAGAACCTGCAGTATGGTGTCGGCAACAACATAGAATTGGCGATTGAGAAGGTTTGGCAGGACTTCCACATCAAGGGCAGTGTGGGCATGTTGGACGGCCGGAATGCGTACAACGCCATCAGCCGCACGGCCATCCTATCCGCCGTCTATGGTAACACCACATGAAGCCCACTGTGGCGTGTCACAAGACTCCTCCTGGGCACGGAGGGACTGGTGGGCTTTTACGAAAAAGGACAACTGGTCCACTCGTGGAAGTCGATGCGGGGAGTGCGCCAGGGCATGGTGCTGCGACCGGTCCTCTTCTCCATCGGCACCATCGCCACCCTCCGCCAACTGGAAAGCAGCTTTTCCAACGCCAGCTTCACGGCGTACCTGGACGACGCCACGGTGGCGGCACCACCGGGCATGCTTGGGAAGGTGTGCGAGGCGACCTCCCGGGCGATGCGTGCCCTGGGCATCGAGACAAACAAGGACAATACGGAGGTCCTCAACAAAGGAGGGCCCGTGGACATGCCCGCGGAATACATTCGGCCGTTTGCCCGCGTGCTCGGTGCGGGAGTGGCAAACGACCCAGAGAGAGCGAGCTGATTACGCAGTTTGTGCAACGCAAGGCGGAGGAAACCGGCCGCCTGTTCCGAGCAATTGTGGAGCTCCGTTTGCGAAGCACACGCAGTGGCGGCTCCTGTCGGCGCTGCCGCGCGTGACGTTTCTCCTACGGAAGCATGCCCCAGTACACACGAGAGCAGCGGCGGGGTGGTTCGACGACCGCGTCGCAGGCGTACCGGGCGTCATCATGGACGGACCCGTTACGAAGCGCGCACGAGACATTGCGACTCTGCCGGTGCGCCGCGGAGGCTGCGGTCTCCGAAGTCAGAGGGAGATTGCGGAGTTCGCGTACGCGTGTCTTGGCGAGAAGGGAAGCAACGCGCCCTGACCGACGAGTTGGACGCAAAGCACCAGAGCGACCCTCACGAAACCATGCAGGGTTCTGATCGCAAGGTGTTCGTGTCCAACACGGCGGCAGGCGCTGGCAGACTCCTCACGGACCCGCAGGTGCGTGCGGACGACAGGGTTTCTCCACCTACCTACGGGAACGACTACTGGTGCGTGTGCTGCCGGAGGGACAGAAGTGCGTATGTGGGGCAGACGCATCCAACGAGCATGTGCATACGTGCACACGACTCCAGCAAAACCCGCGGACCACACGCCACGACATGATCAGCATGACGTTTGCAAATGGGTTGCGACTATGCGGATTACAATGCAGCATGGAACCGCGCCTGACGGAGGCAAGCCGGCAGCGGCCGGACATCCTCATCGTGGGACTCGACACGTACGCAATCACCGACGTGACCGTCACGTACGCCGGGCGGGTCACCGCATATGTGTCAGAGGAGTCCATGGAAGAGGCAGACGCACTACGCGCTGCACGGGATCGCCTCACGCAAAAACGACAAAAGTACCGTTACTGGGCACTGGCCAACGGGCTGGACTTTGAACCATTTGTCATGCTGACCAACGGGGCAATCAACCCGGCAAGTCGGCGGTGGCTGCGGCGGATCCTGGGCGCCCGGGTACTCGCCTACGCGGGCGCCCAGTGGGTGGCTGAGAGGCAATGAACACAGAGGTCAAGGAAAATACGGAGACAGAAACTCACACACAAAGGAAACTCGCCAACGCAGAAAGCAGCGAGAGTTGTACCGGCGAACGGAAGGCAATGCAGGGGTAATCAACGGTGCGGCATACGCGGAATGCAGTTTTTGTTATACAAGCAGAGTCGCCGTACCAATGCCAATGATTCAAGAGGGGCTTCGTCTATACTTTGTGGAATGTGACGCCCAAGATGGTACCAGATGACTGCTTTTTCTTTCCTTACCCCTCCCTCTCAGGTTGGTTCGGATCTTTTTTTACTGTTCTGTTTCTATTTCTTTGGCGGGCAGGGTACGTTTTTACTTGGGTATGGATGTTAACTATTTTTTAATTTTTTGGTGAAGTGTAGAGGGGGTGATTGTGTGGCAATGGAGGCCATGTAGGTTGTCACAGAATCGTTGCGATCAGGTCGGGGTGCCATTTACGGTCGCGGTGCGACCACTTTCAAAAAAAT
>NW_001849480.1:27160-64518 GCF_000209065.1 Trypanosoma cruzi
TGTACCATATTGGTACGCGAAGCTTCCAAATCCGCTTCTGGAGGTTATGTTTGGTCAATTTATTTGACCCGGGTCTACGGACCTTTTTTTTGTATGGTATCCCTGAGCCCTTGTGCAACTGTTTTCCAGTTTTCCCTTCCAGTTTTATACTGTTCCCCTACGTTCCGTGTCCTTTATTTTTTTTGCACTTTTATTTGTTTTGTTTTCTATTGACTTTGTTCTGTTTTTGTTTATTTTTGCGGCGGTGGCCACTCATTTCAGTGCAGTGCGACGGCAGCACGGTTGAGCGGCAGTCTTGGAAGACGAATGAATGACTTGTAGAAAAAAAGACATGGCATATTGCACATTTGTGTAGACTGTTTTTTTTTCTTTTGTTTCCGTTGTTTTTGGATGTTTACTTGTTTTTTGATGCTGTTGTTTGTGTTTTGGCGAGAAAAATGTTTGTTTGATTTTTTATTGTTTTTCTGTCTTTGGCTACACAATGATTATTGTTATTATTATCATTATTATTAGGATTCTATAGACGACATGTGTCAAAAAGGAGCAACGTAAGATGATAGAGTATTTGTTTTTGTGTTGTTGGTTTTTGTCAAATAACGTGTTTCTTAATTTTCGTGTCGTTATTTTATCGCTGATATTTGTCCGCAAAAATACACGGCGTAAGAGGGAGGCAATTGCCGTACTTTTCCACATTGGAAGCCACAGTTAAAAAAACGCCGTTATAACCCCAGTACTCAAATGTGATGGGTAAAAAACCATGTTTTAGGTTTTTTGTTAATTCTTTCTTTGCCTGGAATAGTGAATGACAGCAACTATGCTATTTCCCAAAGGTCGCGGGGATTATATGAAACAAAAGACGATTGACAATTTTTTTTCTTTGAATTGGCATACGAGTCGCTCTCAGTAGTTTTAAAGGTGTGGTGTGTACTGTGACCGCATCGTGTGTTGTTCTCTATCGGCTGCATTTTCTTTTTTTTTTGTGGACAGTAGTGGAGGACAATATTTTTTTTTTGGGACAATAGTGGAGGACAATATTTTTTTTGGGACAGTAGTGGAGGACAATATTTTTTTTGGGACAGTAGTGGAGGACAATATTTTTTTTGGACAGTAGTGGAGGACAATATTTTTTTTTTTTGTGGCACAGTAGTGGAGGACAATATTTTTTTTTTGGGACAATAGTGGAGGACAATATTTTTTTTTTTTGGACAGTAGTGGAGGACAATATTTTTTTTGGGACAGTAGTGGAGGACAATATTTTTTTGTGGCACAGTAGTGGAGGACAATATTTTTTTGTGGCACAGTAGTGGAGGACAATATTTTTTTTTTTGTGAGACAGTAGTGGAGGACAATATTTTTTTTGGGACAGTAGTGGAGGACAATATTTTTTTTTGGACAGTAGTGGAGGACAATATTTTTTTTGGGACAGTAGTGGAGGACAATATTTTTTTGTGGCACAGTAGTGGAGGACAATATTTTTTTGTGGCACAGTAGTGGAGGACAATATTTTTTTTTTTGTGAGACAGTAGTGGAGGACAATATTTTTTTGTGGCACAGTAGTGGAGGACAATATTTTTTTTTTTGGGACAGTAGTGGAGGACAATATTTTTTTGTGGCACAGTAGTGGAGGACAATATTTTTTTGTGGCACAGTAGTGGAGGACAATATTTTTTTTGGGACAGTAGTGGAGGACAATATTTTTTTGTGGCACAGTAGTGGAGGACAATATTTTTTTTTTTGTGAGACAGTAGTGGAGGACAATATTTTTTTTGGGACAGTAGTGGAGGACAATATTTTTTTGTGGCACAGTAGTGGAGGACAATATTTTTTTTGGGACAGTAGTGGAGGACAATATTTTTTTTGGGACAGTAGTGGAGGACAATATTTTTTTGTGGCACAGTAGTGGAGGACAATATTTTTTTGTGGCACAGTAGTGGAGGACAATATTTTTTTTTTTGTGAGACAGTAGTGGAGGACATTATTTTTTTTGGGACAGTAGTGGAGGACAATATTTTTTTGTGGCACAGTAGTGGAGGACAATATTTTTTTTTTTGTGAGACAGTAGTGGAGGACAATATTTTTTTTGGGACAGTAGTGGAGGACAATATTTTTTTTGGGACAGTAGTGGAGGACAATATTTTTTTTTGGGACAGTAGTGGAGGACAATATTTTTTTTTTTGGCACAGTAGTGGAGGACAATATTTTTTTTTGGGGCAGTAGTGGAGGACAATATTTTTTTTGTTATTTTGTGTGAGGGGTTAATGTGGGATGAGAGGGAATTGTGTTTTCTAATTATTTTAAATAAATCGTCTATGAATTTTCGCTGATTTGTCCGGTGTGCAATTTCTTAGGCTTGAGCACTCGTTTCTTTTTATTTCTGTCGTACAACTCTGCTGTACAGTTTTTGTTTGTGCGTCTCTTCACATGTTCTGCTCCTCTTTGTATTTTTCTCACTCTTGGTTCTGCAGGCAAACACACGACGACACAAAATACACATTGCAGTTTATTTGAATGCTTTCTTTTTAGTGCGGGTGGCTGGCGCCTCCTTCTGTGGGCATGAAGCGAGGGATAGAGGGAGTGGACGGCGAGTCACTTTTCCTTCAGGCGTGATGCACCACCTATGACCGCTTTGAGTCGGGCATCAAATTCCATTGTGGGTGGAATGGCTGGAAATGTTGTCGCCGCGTCATGGATGGATGAGGAATCGCTTCCGCGTGTGGCTTTGTGGGTGGTTGCGTGCTTGGTGTGCATTGGCTGCGGAGCTGTGGCCGTATCTCGTTGGCCGTGGGATTTAACTGGTGGCTATGATGGCGGTGTGCTCTTTTTTTCCATTGTGTGTGGCTGCTGGCGGTGTGTGCGTTTGTTTTGTGGAGAGCCGAATCTTTTCATTCGCGGACTGGAAGCGCTGCGATTGTGTTTGTGTGTGTGATGGCTGGTGTGGGCGATGCTCCTCCGTGCTCACGACGACGCTGTTGTGTTACACTGCAGATGGTGGCGCCACCCACTTCTTTGCCACGTTCTGTTTTGGTGCGGTTTAGATATTACTTTGATTTCTTGCACACAAACACACTCAAACTGGGAAGGAAGCCACGACCAAGCGCTAATCGCTACTGTGAAATTCGAAGGCTTTGAAAGGACAAACAACACACACACCGCCCACACACACATATTTGTATGCTCTCACGTGTTGCTGCAGTGAAGGCATACCGCACACACAACCGTCGCCGCGTGACCGGATTTGGCGGAAGGAGGAGGGAAGGAAGAGAGAGTGAGCCGCAGAGGCCCAACATGTCCCGGCATCTTACTTCCACGGTGCTGTTCCTCCTCATCGTGATGTCGTGCTGTGGATGTGGAGCTGCTAACGCGGAAGGGCAGCAGTCAGAGGACGTGCGAATGCCACAACCGGTTGGCATTTATGTGCCGATGAAGACGCAGGTGGAACCAAAAAAGTGGTTCTGGCAAAAGTGGAATGAGGGATTCATTCGCTGCGCCTTCTCTTGTCCGTGCTGGTGGAGTGACGATTGCATTTGCTGAAGGTCACGCCGAGTATAAAGGTTCACACTATAGATTGAATGTGCGTCCCTCTGATATTGTGGCGGGGTACATCAACGCCGCGGAGACGTGGCCGTTAATTGCCGCCGAGAACAACAAGGATAAATGGATGGTACGCACACTGTTTAGTACAGTGAATGAAGAGGATCTTTTTGGTGCTGCGTGCAACCCCACAGCGATTGAAAAGGAAAATAAAGTGCTTCTACTTGTGGGAAGCTACAATATGTGAAAAAAATGCTGGTCGCTAGAATACGGTTGGCTGGTATATTCAACTTGTTGAGGGTGATGCCACGCACTCCAATGACGGCGTGCAAAGTACATTGATCGACTGGGTCGAACCCAATTCACCTTCACGGCAGATCCCCCAAAGGATTAAAAGCAACCTGTCGGATCTTGAGGGTGGCGGTAGTTCAGGCATTGTGATGGAGGGTGGCACACTTGTGTTTACCCTGAGGGCGAGGAATGGGGAAAATCGATCCTTCTCCAGAATCACTTATTCGACGGACAACGTCAATACCTGGGTGTTCCCAGAGGGCGTTTATCCTGCGGAATGCTTTAACCCCCACATCACCGAATGGGAGGGATCAATTCTCATGATTGTTGATTGCGAGAATGGCCAGAGTTTGTTTGATTCGCATGACATGGGGGCAATGCGGACGAAGGCTATTGGGACACTCTCAGGCGTGTGGGCCAAGTCACAATTGGGGGTCTTTCGGGAAGACAATTTGCCTGTGGAAGCCCCTATCACTGCGAACATTGAGGGAGTGAAGGTGATGCTGTACACTTGGAAAAGGGTACTTCTCGGGGGAGAAAAGGGAAAATGTGTTCCATCTTTGGGTCACGGATAACAACCGCTCGTTTTCTGTTGGACCGGTTGCCATGGATAATAACTTGGAACTTTTCCACGCCCTGCTGTACTCGGATGGTGCGTTGCACATTTTACAGGATGGGATTATTAAAGCAAGCAACACCATTTCACTTGTCTTACTATGAGAGGGGCTACAGATGATCAATTACGTCTTGAAGAGTTGGGCACAGCTGGATTCCTCCTTCTCTGAGTCGTTCACACCCACGGCGGGTCTGGTTGGTTTCCTGTCCAACGCATCTTCCGGTGGTGACACGTGGAGCGACGATTACCTTTGCGTGAATGCAATTGTGACGAAGGATGCAATGAAGGCCAAAGATGGGTTTGAATTCACGGGGCTTGGGTCCGGGGCAGTATGGCCCGTGAGCAGCCGGGAGCATAATGGGCCGCACACCTTTGTAAGCTGTGATTTCACTATTGTGGCGAGGGTGATGATCCAAAATTTTCCGAGGTTGAGCACTCCTCTACAGGGTGCGGGTCTGGATGCACCCGTCAGCACGAACTTAATTGGGCTGTCGATAAACGCGGACAGTAGGTGGGAGACAGTGTTTTACGGAATAAAAACAGCATCGGGCACCACTTGGGAGCCGGGGAAAGAATACCAGGTGGCGCTCATGCTGCAGGACGGCCACAGGGGATGTGTGTACGTGAATGGTGAGCTTGTGGGGAGCTATGCGACGATACGAACACCTGAGACGCGGGGACTGGAGTCCCATTCTTCTAAATTGGGGGAGGCGAGGGAGGCAGCGGCAGCAGTGCGGCGGTGACGAACGTCTTTCTGTACATCCGCCCACTGAGTGTCGGTGAACTAAAACTGTTCAAGAGGAGCAAAGGCTCTATTTGTGGGCGTGTTGCGGGTGCTGCTGCTGGGCTGTGCGGCTTTGCAGCCCTCTACGGGGCGTAACGCGGCGGGACCCCTGCCTCCAGCGGGAGCAAAATGTACCTCTCCACGCACCCTCTGGAATAATTGACATTTTGCTTGGACGTACCTTTTATTTTATATATTTTATTTTTGTTTTGCGTATCCCTTTTCCGCCTGTGCAATTCTTTATTTAAAGGCGTCCTCTTTCTCCCGGAGCGCACCACGAGGTATTTGTTTTGCTTTATTCTATATGCTTGTTTTTTTTATATGGTGGAATATTTTGAGATTGGCGGGATGTTTTTAGCGTTTCCGTCGACCGACTACACGTGCAGTAGGCATTGAGCGCCACGACGATGGTGTGGTGAAGAAGGGATTCAAGATGTGCAGCAACGCACTGAATGTCCCAATGAAATGTGGGTGTTGTGTGGACACCAGGAGGTTGAACGGCTGACGCAAATATATTTTTATTTTTACAGGAAGAATATACACGTGTTTTTTTTGTTTTTCCGCGTCACCATTTTATTTATTTTTATTTGTGAACGTGAAAGACTTCTTCAAGGGGACTGTTTTTGCGTTTTAATTTGCTCTTGTTTTTTGTTTTAAGTCTTTATTTTTTGTTTCTGCAAGCGTATTTTGAGTTGCCACATGTTGAGCTGCCGTGCCTTCTTGAGCTTTGGCTGCCTTCTTTCTTTTCTCTTCGTCTGTCCTGCACCTCCGCTGCGTTTTTTTTGTTTCTTCACGTGCGTGTCTCTTTTTTGCTTTGCGTGTCTGCAGAAACAACCACACGGCGTACATGTTGCAGTGCAGCTTGATGCCTCTCGTGCACTCGGTGCTGGCAGCTGCTGCATTCCGCGGAAATGAAAAAGAAAGATGCACTGAGAGTGCGTCGCGGCTCTCATTCTATGTGGGAATGCTGCACGGCGTGTAGCTGTATTGCTCTGAAATGCCGCACCATCACGCACGAGGACGTGGCACAGAGTGGAAGATCTTTTTTGTGTCTGCTGCTGTGGGTGTGGACGCGGCCGCGTCGGACTTGTCGGCACGATGACCGCAGCGTGTGGCTGCCACTCTGTTCTCTCGAGAGATATGTTACGACGCTTTTACGTGTGTGTTGCTTCGGAGACAATGTGCTGGCGGCTGTGCACTTGCCGGGTGGAGGGAGAGGAGCGGAAGAAAGTGCGTAAGCGCAGCGGTCAGGAGTCGCGTTGGTAGTCTTGCCGCGGAGGGCATTGCCCACCCAACGCAGCACCGCTCGTGCTGGGCACCCTCTCCTTCTCACAATGCAGCACCTTAGTGGACGCCAGCAGCACAAGGCGAGGCAGCGGATACCGCAACCGCCACAGGTGCGAACGGAGGAGAACACGCCTGCTGTTGTGTTTCGAGGAGGCACTTCGTGTGGCACAGTGGCGTGCCCAAAAACCCCTTGCGGAGTCCGCACACGACACCGGGCAGTGGACGCGGAGTGTCTGCGTGTGGCCGTGGCTGCACCGAATTTCCTTTCCACTTGTGTGTTTGTACGTGTTAAAGGCAACGTTCACGCGCGCATCTATCCGTGTGGAGTGTGTGCGGTGACGGCGGTGCCACACGGGTGCGGGACCGTAGCGTGCGGGGTGCGTGGGCAAGCCATCTATGTCCACCACGTTGTTGTTTTTGTGGCTCTCACCAACACCGTGCTGGGTGGTTGGCATCCGCTCGCCGTCGTTGCGGTGGTCCTTGTGTATTAAGTACAGCGCCGTCACACCGCACGTATGGCACTCTTGCTGTGGCTGCCAGTCATTTCTGTGACTATTT
The DNA here is from genome assembly GCF_000209065.1 of Trypanosoma cruzi. Lineage (NCBI taxonomy): Eukaryota > Euglenozoa > Kinetoplastea > Trypanosomatida > Trypanosomatidae > Trypanosoma > Trypanosoma cruzi. The sequence goes on from NW_001849480.1 coordinate 34,228, forward strand.
TCTTTCTTATCCATCTCTTATTTGTTGGTCAGTATTCAGCTTCAACTAAATCCAACCAAAAAAAAAGAAGGAACAATGCCTCCAAAGCGCAATAGAGTGCAAGGTGGCAATGCCTGGAGTCAAGCGTCCGCCGCGCCGCAGAGAAATCGTGGGAGAGCGAGGCAGGAGTTGGAGCGTGGTAAAGATCAACTCGCTGCGACACACATAAGAGTGGAGGAAGCGCGGCGACCACAGTGGATTATAAGCAGCACCGTAAAGGACATCATGTTGGAGGGAATCACTCTCAGGTACAACAGGAAGCCGTAGAATTTTTTCGTAGCTACTTGGGTGGCAGGGGCGTTGTGGATATTAATAAAAATGTCTTGCTGGAGACTTTTTTTTAGGAGCCGGATAATTACGTACAAGACCAGCAGCTTTTTAGAAGAATTTTTAATTTAACAGAGTACCAGTTGTACAAGCTTCATCACGAGTGTGTGTTCTCTCTTGGGAAATGGGGGGACTATGAAGGAAAGGATACGGTCACTCCTCTTGTAAGGAAAACCAAACGGGGTACTCACGCAGGTACTGACAGAAGCGAGGCGTGAGGCATCAAAAGTTTATGAATCTGCGATGCTAAAGGGATTTTACAAGTCAGTGTACAATGCAAAGTGGCATCATGTCAAGGAAGTCACCCAACGTTGTTTGGTAAACATTGAGGTGGAGGAGGGGAAATCAGCACAGTCATGGACGTACAAGGCGGTTCGAAAAATCTTTGAAAAGAATGACGGTGTGGAGCAATCCGGTGCACCACGTCTCAGGCGGATGGTGCTCACCTCGGACTATATATGGCCGTACACGTAAAGGGACGGCAAATCCACTCGTGACTGCCATGTGAACTGTGAGGTGGATCGAGTGTGGCAGACCGTCAAAGGCGATCTAACCAAATGGTTCAGCCCCCACCGTGAGACCGAATTTGCGCCTGGGAGGCGTGTTTTTATTGGGATGCCCGGGATTGGGAATTCGATGGCTGCCGGCTCGTACCTCCTCTACCAGCTGCTGCACTACGATGCGGAGAAACTCCAAGTGGTAGTCTACAGTTTTGGAGAGGAGATGCGTAAGTGTCTGACAAGACCACCCAAACGGTGCGAGGATACGTGGGTGGTAAAGCATCCAAGGAATTTTTGTGATTTGTGGAATTGTGGAATAAAAGTGTATTATCTACAATGTGGCAAAGTAAAGAACGCCGCCAGAGGAATATTTTTTGCCTGGCACCGGTTGGGGCATGATTGTGGTGCCATCCCCAAAGGTAGGCAACTATGATAAATGGACGAAACAAGAAGGGGCGGCGCGAATTATCGTGAATTGCCCCGCCGAGATGGACGTGAAGGCGATGTGTGCATGGATGAAGCGGGGTATGGATCCAGATAAAAAAGCGGAATGCTGGAGGATGGTCAAAGAACGCATGGAAAAAGTGGGACCGATTCCACATCACATCTTTGATGCGAATGAGTTCGTTGCGCACTCTGCTCCCATTGAGGATGCCTTGGATGGGATCAAGTCCCGGGATGGTGAAAAGCACTTTACGCACGGGGGAGTGAGACTGTGGTATTCTGAGAATCCGTCTCAAAAGCTCGTGAGTGTTGTCCGAGCAAGAGGAGAAGTCGGTGCTGACGGACTTCTGAACGCACCGATATCTTTTTGCCTCGGACGTCGAATACCGCACTATTTTTGGAAAAGTGATGGGTAATAAATATATTTTTTTCTGTTGCTATTATTGGGAAGAGGAATACTCTTTTGTCCGAATGTATGGGAGGGTTTGGCTTGCGCGCATTCGTTTTGGTGGAGCTTGTCGCTGCATTAGTAGAGGACCTCAAGGAGCTGAGGCCACCAGCACGTCGTGGAGGACAGCACGCAGTGCTGAAGGCGGACCCTGAAGGGCACCCTACCGAGTTATATGTAAATCGGCTGCAATGAAATACCACACAAATACTAATATAAAGCATCGGCTGCTGTGCATACCGGCGGTTGAAAACTTTCCGCTGGAGGACCCTTTTTTTCTTCGTGGAGTTACCGCGGAAGAAGCCGTTTGGGCTGCGGGTAACTACGGCGGGTGGGCACCACACCACCGCCAGCACTGTGAGGCAGTTCACTGAGTGCCTGGCGGCATATTTTGCTGGTTGGGAGGAGTTATCCCGAGACATGTCGTGGGAGATTATTTATGTGCAGCACGCAGACAGCACGCCGATGAATGGCTGGCGGAGATGTGGTGTTGTAAATTCCGATAATGTGAGCGACGATGAAGGCCGTGAAATAGCGGGGCTTTGGAGAGAAAAGGTGCGCCAGTACCAAGTGCCAATATCATCCAAAGACTTTAGAGGAGAGGAAGCTCTACGAAGTGTGGAAGAACCACCGAAGTGGGAAAACAAATTGAGGAATGCAAGAGGCGGTTTTGATTTCTGGTAAAAAGTACTGCGGGATACATATATTTTTGAATGCTTGTGTGCGCATACTGGGCATAATCGGGGAATTTTCCCGTATAATGGAATCATTGTGGCTGGCGGTGTCGCAGTATTACTGCATTGTCCATTTTATTCTATTGTGTTCTAAGGCTCATCAATAACAGAAGCATCTTTAAGGGGTATGGGCGAGGCATAAGTTCTATTGAGGGAACAGTGCGCTCCGTGTGACCGCGTGGAGTGAGGCGCCGCATCCCGTTGAGGGCGGGACGGACTGTTTTGAATGGGACCACCGCGACGTATGCAGAATTACGGACTGGCCCGCCGCCGCACGACACGCTGTGGCTGTCGACTGGAAATCGTGAAAACCGGCCAAAGTGAAATGCGCTAAGAGACAATTATGTGTCTACTCCGCCGTCTGTCTCTGCAGGCAAGCGTAGAGAAATGGAGCGGGCACTGAAGATGTGAGGAATCTGTGCTGCACGAAAAAGTTGGCGCGATTTCTCCTTGGGGTGTAAAGGCTTTGTCCCCAACAGTGCCTCTGCACGGCGAAAAGGCGCGAAGCCTCTTGTAGATGCAGAGTAACTTTGATGCTTGTGGTAGGCCCGTTGCTTTTTTCTTGATTTGTTTATTGCCTGGTTTACGGAATTATTGCTTTTTTATTTTATTGATTCTTGGCAAAAACTGATTATTGATCCACCGCGCTGTCCCGTGGAAAATGCATAAAAGATACGTGTTTCACGTCCTCCGCTGAAATCCCTCTTTGCGTGACGGGGCTTTTTTTCACGTATTTATTTATTGGCCGGACGTTCTTGACGATGTTGTCTGGTGTGCGGCCACAGGACTCATTTGAGAAAAGTCAATGTAAAAGAAGAAACGGCCACTGCACGACGTTGCGTTTTTTGTGTGGGTTGCGGTGCCTCCACGTCGTATTGAAGTGTTTGTTGGAGTAATTCTTGTATTTTCATTGTGCCTGAGCTGCGCACTTCCTTTGTTTTGCCATAGTGGCTGCAGTGGGACTTTGCGGCTGCGTACTTGTCTCACTTTTCGCAACTCCTGCTGTTTCTGCCTCGCTCTGTGTTGGGAGGGTGGAGGCGAGCGACGGCGTTGGTGGAGTTGCGACCAAGTGGGAGAGGGAAGGCACCGACCGCTGCTGATGGTGACGGACTTTGCAGCAGGCGATCTGAGGGGATGGCGTGACTGGTGTAACCACCAACCGAGATAGATGAGGATTGCACCGCATCTCTCTTCCCTCTCATCATCCTCTCGGTTCACGGCAGACACAACCACCGCGCGGCATCTGGGCGACCACCATTCCGACATCTGTGAGCCAATTGGACTGTGCAATCGGTGGGAAACCTTTTTTCCCGTGTCTGCGTACTGCCGTCGTGCTTCTTCATTCTTTCTTTCGTCCTTGTGTATGCCGTGCGCGTCTGATTTCGCTGTTTCTTGTGCTGTGCCGACCCATCGGTCACACTAGCTGCGCCAATGGTCACGTTTGTTTTGCCTGGACCACGCTACTTGGCACGGTGGCTGTGTGGGACTGTGTGGGCAATGAGAGGGCAATGGCGTCACTGATTTGATTGCGTCTGCGCGGTGGTGTTTGACGGCGTGTCGCTGGAGGCGTCGGGTGGTCCGACCGCGTCCGCGTTGCATGTGGCGTCCTCGTCGCGTCTCAGTCTGCGGAGCCACTCGGTGTTCTCTGTGACGAACGTGTCGGTTGTGAGTAGCGGCGGCGGCATTGTGCTTGGCGAGCGTGTTTGACTCGGTGCTGCGCTTCGTGGGCGTCGAGGGGTCTGTTGCGTCGTCGCTGGTGCGCTTCGACGGCGCGACGCTTGTCTCCGCGCTGGCGATCACAAGCGGCGTCGCGTCGGTGCAGTGCAACCGTGCCGGCGGCCGGGTGCTGCGGAGCAGCGGCGACTATCGCATGGCCGGCCTGCCCTCCGTGAGTGTGGTGCCGTGCGACGGCTGTGCGGCCGCACTGGCGTGCTTTGATGCGCTGACGGCGTCGTTCTCCGACTGCGTGTGCGGCTGCCGTGCCGGCGGTGTGGGCGAGGCGTGCCTGCCGTTCGACGTGCCGCCTGCGAGGTCCGGTGGCAGTGGCGGTGCGCCGGGCTGCGTGAGTGGCGTGACGCTGACGGGGTCGGTGACGGTTGGCGGCGGGCGGGCGACGGCGTGCCTTGACTCGGTGGTGTTCAGCGGGCCGATCACTGTGGCGGTGGATCTGCGCTCGATGGACGCGTTCGGTGACGCGCTGAACGTGACGCTGCGCCACTGCGTGCTTGCGGGCGGCGCGCAGCTGCGGATTGGCGGCCTCAGCGAGAGCACGGCGCGCCTGATGCCCCACGCCCTCGTCAACATGACGAATGTGACGTCGCTTGAGGGCACGATCGTGCTGCATGGCGCGATGCCGCTGCACTCGAGTGTGCTGCTGGCGAACTCAACGCTGCGCGCGACGGTTGGCGGGTCGCAGTACTTGCCGACGACCCGTGGCCACGAGAGATTTTGGTACGGCCCCGCGCTTGTCCTGGACGGCGTCCGGCTTCTGTCGACGTGTTTTGTCATGACGCGGTCTACGCTGTTTTGTTACGGGGGCTCGTGCGCTACGATCCTCGTGGAGCACGACCTTTGCGCAAACCTGTCCAGTGTCTTCTACATGGACAACTGCGCTGTCGTGTCGCGGGCGCACGTAATGTACGCTCTTGCGTCGTACCTGCGTGTTGGCGGCGGCTCTGTGTTCTCCATACAGAACAGCTCGTGGAGTGCGCCGAGCATCGAATACTACGAAGGTGCTTGTGTGTTTGAGGACGTTGTGGTGGCTGGCGGCAGCGTGCTGCAGATTGTGTCCAGCACTTTCCGTCTCGGCTTTGCCATGCTCATGGCAAACACGCTGACCGTGACAGGCGGCAGTTGGCTGGTGCACCGCGACAACGAGTTCTGCACCACCTACGTTGTGTACGTGGACAAGGAGAACGGCGTGGCGTTCCGCGATCAGAGTGTTTGGTCGATAATTGACAACAACTTCACTTACGGCTCGTTCTTGTCCTTTGCATGTATGACAAACAAGTGGTCGCCACCATCCGACACGCGCCCGACCATCTACGGCATGTGCAACGAGATAAGGGGCTCACCTGTGACGAATTACGGAGAAGACCTCAATATTGGTTCGCCCGTGACGGTGTTGGACTGCGGCGCTTGCACGGTGGAGGCCGTGTGCTTTGCTGCGAGGACGAGCAGCATCAGCGGCTGTGGGTGCGTGTGCGCTGCTGGCGGCTACGGTGACACGTGTCTGCCGGCTGCGGTTCCGGACGGCCTTGGGCCGCTCCCGCTCCCCGATGCGAGGGACACGGAGGTCCGCTGCGTGCACGGTGGCAGCATCAGCTCCGTGGACTATCCTGATCCCGGTGTGCGTGGTCTGTGCTTTGTCAACGTGACCTTCACCGCCGCGATCGTGCTGGACCTGTGGAGCTTCGACGCGCCACAGCAGACACTCAACATCACGCTGCTGCAGTGCGTCCTCATGGGCCTGTCGGTCAAGGGGAGTGGTGCGCGAGTGCACGTGAACGTGACATCCTCGATGCTGGATTCTGGAGCGTTGGAGTTTGAGGGTGGTTTTGGCGCGAGCTCCCAGATACTGGTGGCAGGCAGTACGCTTGTGACGACGTCGACCCACGCCATTGCCTTTCTGGATTTTGATCCCGGGAAAAATTTGACGCTGCTGTTACCTGACAGCTACATCGAGGGGAATAGTTACGCCGTTTATTTCTCCGATGCTGTTGTTGTTGATGGTGGCGGGATCATTGTGAAGGGAAATACGCTGAGTACGATGGAGAATAAAGGTATGGAATCATCTGTTTATGCTTATGCTATTGAAGTGAACAATGGCGGCTACATTGACGTGGAGAACAACACGATGAGCGCGGCTAATGGCTTGTATCTCAACGGGGACACCACCGTGAGCTCCGCGGGGCTGCTGCGAGTGGCGGACTGCTACTTTGTTGGCAGAAAGAGGCTTTTAAATTCCGCGCTGTTGTACTTGGACGGCTTGGTGACACTCGAGGATGGTGCGCAGTGGCGTGTGGAGGGCAACGTCGTGGTCGCAGCATCAGTATTAATTATTCCGTATTCTCAGCACAAAATTAAACTGTCGGGCAGCGGCACCACCGTGGCGCTTGCACACAACCGTCAGGTGGACTCGAGGGTTTCCTTCGCCAATTTTTTTCCATCGAGCATTGTTGTGACGTCACCCGCGCGGTTTGTGGCTGGGTGCAACCTGCAGGGCGGTGAGGAGGTGTCGTACGACTATGTGTTTCCGGAGGAAGTGGTGGTGTTCGGGTGTGGCACATGCAACGACGACGCGGCGTGCCACATGCCCGGGACGGAGTCGGTGGACCGCGGCTCGTGCTCGTGCAGCTGCAAGGACGGATGGCATGGCGCGTCGACCGGACGTCGTGAAAACCGGCCAACGTGAGCTGTGCGAGGAGAGGAGTCCGCACCTACTCCGCTGCCCGGCTCGGCAGGCGCCCGGACAGAAACGTGGAGTGGACACTGGGGAAGTGAGTAATCTGTGCTTCACCAGGGAGTCGGCGCGGTTTCCCCTGGACGCAGAAAGGCGCCAGGCCCGTCGCGGCTGCGGCAGGACGCCGATGCTTGTGGCAGGTAGTTCCTCTCCTCTTTTCCTTGTTGTTAGGTGGTGTTGCGAAACTATCTGCCAGTGTACTGATTCTCGGCGAGAACTGATTATCGAGCGAGTGCGCTAGACCGGGCGGATGCGTCACGGGGTTGTGTTTCACGCCGCCTGCTGCAGCGCCATCCGCGGGGACCGGGGCTCTCCTCTATATCTCCACTCAGCAGGGCGGACGTTCACTGCAACGGTGGCTGGCGTGCAGACCATGGGACTTCTTTGAGAACACACAAGGAGTGGCAGAGAAGCGTTGGCTGCGGATCGCCGAGCCACCGCGGCGGCGTGCTGTCGGCTTCTTTGCCGCCGTGACCCCTTTGCCCGCACCGTCCCGGATTCGGGTGGGGCGCAGTGGGTTGGCTGACGGGCATTCGTGTACCCGCGTGGCCGTGTTGTTTCGTGTTGTTGCCCGTGCTGTTTGTGTCTGCTGATCGGTGTTACTACACACTCTCTCCGCCCTTTTTTCTTTTGCCTAGATTCTCACACCGAGAGCGACAATGGCGAAAACGAAACTGCCGACTATGAAGCGGAAGCTGAGGCGGATTGCCGTACTGCTGATTCTCTTCATTGCGGTCACGAACCTTCTGTCCCTCAGCTTTGTCCCCGCTGACGATGATGGTGCACCAGAGCCCAACAACCTCCGCCACTCGCAAGCCGCCACAGTGGACGACGCAGCGCTTGCCTACATACCACGCCGTGTTGTGGACACGTGGAGCCGGCGGGAGTATCTGGTTGTGCTGGGCATCCCCTCCACGGACGACGAGGCGAGGCGAACACGACGCAACCTGCAGCGGTCGACGTGCTGGCGGTTTCCCGGAGTGGCGACGAGGGCGAACGACTTCACCGGTGCGATGCTTGTGCTGTACGTCCTTGGGCGACACCCGTCGCACGGCTACGACTACTCTGCCGCGCTGCTGGAGGAGGCGGCGCAGTGGAACGACGTGGTTGCGCTGCCAATGAACGAGGGCCGCGTGACGACTAACAAAACAGTCGGTCAATACGGCTCATGGGGCGACGAGGCGGATGTCGGTATGACCCGCAAGACGTACATTTGGTTTGACCTTGCGCCCCGCATTTTCCCGACCGCGAGGTACATTGCGAAGGGCGATGACGACATTTTCCTCCGCGTGCCGCTGTTTGTTGCTCACCTGCGCCTCCTGCCGCGCCGAGGGATCTACATGGGATACCACATTGGTACAACCCTGTTTTGGAAAATGGGCTTACCGGGTAACACATTTATGGCTGGTTGTTTTTATACCTTGTCGAGGGATGTGGCGGAGGCGTTGGTGTCGTACGAACCGCTGCGGCGCCTGGCATACCTGCCGTACAGCAAGGAACGTGATGACGAGTTTGCTCTGCTCCGTTTTCATAACGAAGACGCCATGGTTGCTTGGGTTCTTGAGAAGGAAGTGAAGTACAACCCAATGGTATACGTCAAGGTGCTGGGTTGTCATTTCCATGACGCTCGCAATGGCACGGGGCACTCGCAGGTGGTGCCGACCTCGATGTGTGTCCATCACGTGCAGGAGGATGACTACGCTGCGCTGATGGCGCGCTTCGGCAACGACACATCGCCTGTCGCCCGTGTGGAACGTGCCTCAGAAGACGTGATATACCCGTTGTGCGATTGACAAATGGACGGAATGATTTGTTTTCTGTGCGTGTTGGATACTAATGTATTGCTTGATTGGTTGCTGCACCCCGGTTCGTGCCCTATGTGCTCCGTGGCCGAACGACGTGGAATGTGTCATTGACCGCCCCGTGCCCCCGTGGAGCGTGTCACTCCCTGCCCTCGACCCGCGTGCGTGTGTGCTTCTGCTGGGGGCACGTGATGAGGATGTGCGTGTGTGTGCTGGGCCGCCAATGAACGATGTATGTGAGTCTGTGCTTTTTTACATGTTATTAGGAGCTTGTTAATAAAATAATTGTGGGCAAGCTAAATTAGGTAATGTATATATCCTGCTAAAACGAATATACACTTCTTTACGACAGTTTTCTATCTCACCACTTTAAGGGCATCAGGGAGCCGACAGCGGCCGGATAATCTTTTATTTTTATTTTACCTTCCCACCCGCCCCCTTTTGGTTCCCACCACGCAGCGGGGTGTTGTGGCCGCAGGACCCCAAAGTCTGCCACCTCGTAGTTAATAAATAAATATATGTATCCTATCCGAATAGAGTGAACGGGCCACGATTGAGGCTAACGGATGGTATATATAAACATACAGTCACCTGGTGTTAAGCTTTGAGGATGTGGTGAATCCACTCTTATTCCGTTCATCCCTTGTTATTCGTATCTGGTTTGGTTTTTTATTATTGAGCAACTCAGGATCCGGCCAGCGGCCCAGAAGATTATTCTCTTTTAATTGTGCAATTGGGAAATGGAGTGACTCAACATTTTTTTTTGTGTGCGTTGCTTGCCTCGGCCCTCCCACACCTGAGCCCTCACCTCGCGGTGGGTGCATGCGGTTTGGAGCCGCTGGGAATGTATTCTTTTGTTTTCGTGTGATTTATTTGTGAACGGAGCGTCCCACGGTGCGACTTGCTGTCAGTGCCGGTGGTGTGGCTCTCGGTGTGTGGAGAGTGCGTGCCGTGACGCTCACCCCGTCGCCGATGCGCCGAGCGGGCGGGACAACGCCAGTGGCACACGGCCCCTGCTTGTTGGCGACGCAGCTGTACTTTTTTTCCCCTGCTTGTGTTCTCTTGTAGAAGGCTGCAGAGTGTAGGGGCGGCTTTGGCGGACGGGAAGCAGACGACGGGTGGACTCGCTGGTGGACGGCGGGCTTGCTGCGGCTTTCTGCGTTGCGGTGGAACGCCGCCGGCCTCACTCTGGCGAAACGTCTGGCGCTGGGCACGAAGTTGGGTGGCGAGGGCGTGTTGTTTTGTGTGATGCGTGAGACGGAGACGTCCCCCACCCTGAAGCCACCGCCTTTGGCCTGGCGGGGTCCAGCACCACGGGACTGCCCGCAACTGTCGTGGCGGCGGTGTGTTCCACAACTGTCGACGCATGGGTCATCGAATTTATTCGACAAGACGCGGGGCATAATAATTCTAAATATGGGGCGGGCCCCGCGGTACGAAGCCCGAGGGCCGTAGCAATAACGCCCAGAGAGGGGAGAGCCGCACCTCGATCGGAAGCGGCGCCGGCGCATGGGGCCCTTTCTTTCCTTCTTCCTTTGGGCGGAATTGCTTGCGCCCAGCGTGGGCTTTCGAAATGGAAGGCGAGGAAGAAGAAAAAAAAGCGACGAAAAATGGGGGAATTCCAGGCGTCGTGCGGGGAGCGCGGGTCTCCATTTTTTCCCTCATTTCGCGTGATGGAAGGTTCCGCTGCGGCTCGGGCGGCGGAAAAAAGGAAAACGCGGGAGAAAGGCATCCCCCGCGACAGGCCAACGAGAGGCTAAGACGACAAACGGTCGGGGTGAGGCGCGAGCTCGGAAAGGGCTCTTTAGCGCGACTCCTGTTTTTCGCGCCTGGAGGCCGGCGGCGGCGGAAGTTCGATGGGTTTCGCCTCCGCTCCTGCGCCGTAAACCTCGTCGTTGTCAAAAAGAAGTGTGAAACCGGACCCGGATGTCAGCCAAGGCACGGTCCCACCCTCTTCCGCTCGCGGTTTTGCGGGCAAGAGGACGGGGAGCAGACCGTCCGCGGCAAAAGCCTTGGCGAGATTGAATTCCCTTCCCTTCCAAGTCTTCCGAACACTTTGCAGTTGGCCTTCCGTATTGGCACCGAGACCTGCCACGCATCCGTTGCGATAAATAGCCAGCAGCGTTGACGGGCCCGAAAAAAGCCGATCAATATGAAAACCGTCCTTGCCTACCGCGTCCTCTGAGGCGTCGGAAAGCCTCGAACGGAAGTAATCGAGGGCATGCTGCTGGTTTACTGTTTCAAAACGCGGCGACGAAACTCTAAAACCATAATCCGGCAAGGCGCCTTGTAACAACAGCTCATTCTTAGAACTGAGGAACACGGCCAATGACCCCACACAAGCAATGTCTTTAATTCGAATCAGTTTGGCCCCGCCACGGTGGGCGCCATGTTGAAAGCTTCGTGTGAGGGGCACTGGAGCCGGCTCAAATTCATTTGGCGGCAGCTGTCCGGAATTTGTCGCCCCGCAGCCGTACACCCTCCCATCGTTGCTTAGAAAGAGAGAAAAACTATTCCCCGCTGCCACTTTGATAATCTTTATACCCCTCTTTTCAAAGTACTGAATGCGTGTCGGTTCCATCGGAGATACCGTGGAGCCAATGCCGAGTTCCCCCCATGTGTTGCTACCAAATGCAAACAACGATCCGCACGTGAGCTGCAGCACCGTGTGGTTAAAACCGCATACAATACTGCGAATAACGCCCCCGCTATGACCCCACCAGGCACTGGTGGGATTCCACTCAGCAAACCCCTTTTCACGATCAATCTGCGCCTTGTGTCCAACACCCAGTTGTCCCATGTGGTTATTGCCGAACGCAATGACACGTCGACCGCCAGGCTGGTAGACTATTGTGTAGTTGGACCCACAGGACACGGATTGCTTTCCCGACTTGAACGCCCCGTTAAGGTCAATATACAACGGTGCCCACCTCGGGTCGGAAACCTGCGCTTTATTGCGCAGGGCTCTATTGCAAACATCCTTCACTTCTTCCTCTCGTTGGTGTCGCTCTTGTTGTTCTTGTCGTGGGGCCGCTGTTTGCCCATACCGGTTGTCACCAAACGTGATCAGATTCCCCTCACGAGTCATGAGCGTGACATGCTTGTGCCCGGCCGCACCGCAGTGAATATCGTAAAACGGTTCGGGTGCCACCAGACGACGACGCATGCGTGTTGACTGCCGGAGTTCCCGCTCTTCCCGTTCAAACCGAAGGTACTTTGCGTAGTCCACTTCTTCAGGTGGTGGAAGACTCTTGAGAAAGACCTCCGCCGGTGGCGACGGTGCCATGCCGCAGACGGAGCCCATTCCTATGATACGCGTGTGAAGCCGTCGAAGCATCCTTTACAACTCGTGTGTGTGTGTGTGTGTGTGATTGGGTGAGACGGAATAAAACAAAACACGGAGTGGAGAACGACACAATATTGCCAAGATCAAAAAGCGACATGGTAGCAATTCCCCAATTCCCCAGCGCCCAGAAGGGAAAGGATAATAATAATAAAAAAAACGCTAAGAAGAATTCATCACTAAAGCAAAGTATTCACACACACACACAAAAAAAAAAGTCATTGCACATTTAAAATTGCGAACAATATAATTTATAATGAAGAAACAGGCATTTCTTCACTTCCTATTCCTCACTTTGCGCGGCGGCGGATAAGGAAGCGGGTGAGAGTCATGTATTGATACACTGCCATGAGGGCCAGAATGACAATGTTCCCTACCAATCCAACCATGACGATGCTGGCAAGTGACTCGTACCTCACGCGGTTTGACTCCCCCATTTGCCGCATCCGTTCGGCCGCGGTGGCCAATTCGAACAGCACCGTTCCATGCTTATGGAGTTTGGTCTCGATCTCCGCCTCAGCCCGGGTGGTGCTCTCGGGGTCCACCTCAGGCACGTCGCGCTTCAGGAACTGAAACAGCAGCCACTTCGGCGACAGCCTCGAAAACGAGTTGTCGAAGCACACGGTTATCTCCGCCGGCAGCCCGTGTTTCGTCTCCGCCGCGCTGGGGGCGGTGTACGACTGGCTGCCCTCGTTTGCCCGTCTCCACTCGTTCACAATGACTGTTGTTGTGTTTTCCCGCATCTTTATGAGAGCCTCACTGTAGTGCAACCGTGTTGTCTCTTCCACGCTGTTCAGTGGGGCTACCGTTGTGGCGTACATGACGGCATCGATATCGAAGGAGCCGCCGTCTGTCACGCGAAATGTAAACGCGAGAGATCCCCCGGCCGCAAGGGACTCGACAAAACACTCGCGATCTTCCGCGTCAATCTTCGTCCCAAACCCTACCGCACCGTAGGGGCCGTAAAGGAAAAGTGCGAGAAGCCAGACGATGACCACAGAAGCATGTGCTGTGCAGCGAGGCGCGTGGGGGCACTGCGTGACAAGTCGCCTCATATGCAAGAAGGGCACGAAGAACACACCTACGTGGTAGGGAGCTGCGGAGAATCAAATGAATATTTAAAACCGACTATTGAGTGACGGGCCTTCATGTTGAAAGGAAAAGGAAGGAAAAAAGCAAAGACAAAAGCAATAGAGAATCACCTGATCCGTGTTCAAGTGGAAGTCACAGACAAATTATTATCATTATTATTCGTTTTGGTTTTCGTTGTAACTTCTTCTTTGTTATTTCCTTCCTTGCAGAGTCGGCACCAAAGTGCGGTTCCGAGCAGACGCTTCTTGGACGTGTATACCTATTTTAATGTGCGACCGCATGAATACATGAATGCGTAGCAATAATAATAATAACAACAACAACAACAAAAACACTCAGGACTGTTTTCCCTGCTGCATCTTTCGCTGCACGCGGCGGACGCCGTGGAAGATGACGGAGTCCACCAGGCCGGCCACAGTGAACACCCCGCCCCCCACCGCGCAGAGCTGCAGCACAAGATGCAGCACCGAAGAGTACGGGTGCTTCTCAATCACAAAAACTTTAATGGGTGACAAATCATACGTTATGAACACTCCTGGCACCATCACTGGGGATGACTCTGCTGCCGCCGCACTCAACTCCGCGCTCGGGCTGGGGGTAAAATGATGTGTGACGGAGTACTGGTTGGACTCCACCACACTGCCAACGCCAAGAATGGAGGCCGATTGGTACTGCGTCGGGACGACCTTCACAAAGTAACTAAAGCGACCGTTTACCTCCTCCGTTGCGTCAACGGCGCCCCGTGAGTTCACTAGGCCGTCCATTGGATTCACCTGCCCGGGGAATCGCTCACCAAAGCAGAGGGTGTGCACAATATGACTGAGATTCAGCTGTCGCACCGTTTTCCCTCTAAGTCATGCAGGTGTTGGCCCATCAAGTTGAACATGCGTCCCGGCACGAAATGGATGTTTCCAGTCACCCGTGCAACTTTGTAATTAACAAACAAATTGCACCCCTCCTGGCTACTCAAAGTAGCCGCTTTCCGTAGGCGTTCCTCCGCACACTGCTCGACGCTGATGTCATCCTCATTAAATACCCACCTCCGCAGGGAATACGCGCGGCGAACATCTTCACAGGTGTGGCAGCAAGCCCCCGGCTCCGGCTCCGCTCCGTAGCAACTCGGGCAGTTTTCCTTCTCCGCGCCGCTGGGGTCAAGGGCTTTTGTTATTTTCTTCTTCTCATCCACTAGCGGACGTGCCTCGCTGATTTTCTCCAGCGTTGAGGCAGCTACACGAGACTTGACGGTGTCGCGCTCCACCCCTTCCGCAAATGTGCCAAAGGCGTCAATGGCATCTGCGGTGATGAGATCGCACGGCACACGCGGGAACGTGATGTTCACGGTGATCTCCATCGTGCCGCCAAGGTCTGGGTCAACGTACATCTCGTGCTGCTCGATGGTGGAGAAAAAGTACCGTACCTCCCCAATGACAAGGACCGCAATGATAAGGAGTGAGATCAGCGAAAAGATGCCGCCAACCGCCGTTCGTTGCCGCGCGTCCTGTTCAAATTTCGTGTCGAACTTTGGGAAGACATCCAACTGACCGAGCCACCGCATGGCTTCCCCCCTTTTAACCCTCGCCTCACAAATATAACACGCACAAACACACAAGAAAGACGCACAATCTTCACATAAACACACACACAAAAAAAAATAAATAAATAAAAAAGAAAGAGAAAAGGAAAATATTAAAATGTAAAGTAAAACAAACCAACAGGAACAACAAGAAAAGAAAAAAGGAATATCGATACACAGCGAAATTTAATTGAGGGACTGTGGCGTGTCTATTTGGGCATGCAGATTGTACCAGTGCACCTCTTGTTGCACGTGGGCCATGGGCAACAACAACAACGCCACATGGCATACGCCCACTCACCCAAATATGCACGCGATGAAAAATAAATATTGCATCGCACTGTAATTTTCTTCGCATTTTCTTTTTCCTTTTTTTCGCCCTTCTCTCTCTGGTGGAGGTCTCAGGGGACACCTCCGCCATATTTCTCTACAGAAGCGAAAAAACAAAAACAGCAGCAAAGACAACTACAATGAGAGGGTCAACGGGGGTATCTAAAAGCAAATAACATAAATCGTGTGCCTCTAACAACAATAAAAACAACAACAACAACAACAACAAAAAACGGTTAAAATCAGAAATCTAAAAAAACAGCCAATAATAATAGATGACAATAAAAGAGCATCCCACCACGGGCCGCGGAAAACATCAGGCCGTTGGTACCTCAACCCGTTGCCTCTTGGGGACGACGCTGAGGGAGTAGGCGACACTCCGCCCGCCAATGCCACCCACATCATCGTCATCTCCATCGTTCTGCAGGCACACTGACGTGCCGCCAAATCCCTGCGTGAGTCCGGCATCTTCATCATCCGCTTCCTCCTCTTCCTGTTCTCCTTTGGCGTGGGACCCAACGTGAAGATGCATGACCTTCGGTGCGAACGTGACCCCGCGTGATGCGGACCGCGACGGGGGAGCCGACTGCAGCTCCGACAATGGACCAACTGAAGTCATTTCTTTCAGCTGCACGTCTAGCTCCCGCACATGGTGTGAAGCCTTCACTGCGCGCCTCGACTCTACATCAAACAATAACTCTGCCCGCATCCTGCAAGCCTTGCGACGCCCCTCAATCTCCAGAAATCCCTCCCGCACACGCAGCATCTCCGCTTCCAACTTATTCTTCTCTTCCACAACGGTGTCGTATTCCTGGTGCTCGCGACGAAGGGCCTCCAGGTGCGCCTCTGCTTGCTGAAGTTGGTCCCGCAGGAGAGCGCATTGATGTTCTCTCGCCATTATCTCCTCCGAGAGGTCCACAAGGGGCTCCGTGAAGTAGCGTTCTTCGCGGTCAAGCAACGCTGCCCATCCATGGCTGAGGTCAAGCTGCCCTTCACTTTGGCGCTGTCGCGTTAACTGCAATTCCGCCAGTTTCGCCTTCATAGCTTGCTCCTCCAACAAAATTGATGCCTCTTCCGCCTCTAACGCTGAGAGTGCTTGGGCGCTTTGGTTCGCCGTTGTGCTCCAGCGAGCCGCGCTTTGTTGAATAAGGTCTGCCGGGTTATCGGCTGCCAGAGAGGTTCGTGGCGATGGATTAGTAGGGTTAAATGGATTGGCCACAGCTGGCACTGAAGGAACCGTATTGGTAAAGGAGGGTATAGTCCCATATGTTGTATACTCAACAGAACCAACGCGGGCGGCGTTAGGTGCCGTGGGGTAACCCCAATTGTTTGCTGTTGTTGCTGGTGGAACGCGCAGTGAGGGGGGCACTTCTATTGCCGGACCGGCAGCAGTGCAGTACGGCAGAGGGACGCCTTCGGGGCGTTTGTAATACAGCGGTGGAGTTGTCGAGCGCATCGAGGTGAGTCTATTGTGTTTTCTAGTCACCAATTACTCTTCGTCACCCACACTGCCTTTTTCTCTATTGGTCTCACTTGAAGACTGTTGATATGTTTCCAGGAAGCAGAAGGAAGGAAAGGGAACCGTAAGGGCGGTTTGATAGGGCCGTCAGGGACCGCACTTCTCCCCCCAGATGGGATGCGTCCTGACAACTGCACAACAAAAGGGAAATCAAATATGTGCGCTGCATAAGTGAGAAGAAGATGAAGGTGGAGGTGGAAATGGCAAGAGAGCCCTCCAACAATTAATGAGATAAATAAAAATAAAAAATAAAATAAAATAATGTGCAGGCACAACGAAGAAGAGATGGCGTCACGTACGACTGGAGGCAATTCAACAAGTCTTCTCCAACACTCTTTTTCTTTATTTTCTTGATGGCAGGTTGCAATGTATGTATTTATTTGCCTGCATGTAGGCGTCCACGGAGTAAAAACAGACCCTAACCCCTTCCACACTCTCTTCCTATATATATGTTTCCCGTGTGCCACACCCTGCACGAGTGAACACCGCCGCCCCTTTCCAAGGGAAAAAAGCCCGCACAAATACAGGAATACAAACACACACACACACACACGGGTGGGTGGATGCAAAGCCAAACAAGAATATCTCTATGGTCCAAATAAAATAAAAAAACATGCAATGCGTTAATTCACACACAACACACAACACACACATAAACGACAAAGTGAAATGATACGCCTTTCTCCCAGTGTTGCTTATATATTATATGTTTTTGGATCATTTTCTGAAAACAAAACGAGCCGTGAGGCTCTTTTTAAGGATATCCATCACCTCACGGATATTATTTGCTTTGGCACCGTTGACCTCCTCAAGGAACCACACCGGCCGCGACTGGTACCGTTGCATAAACGGGTGCAGCCTCCGTGGGTCAGTCAAACTGAACGATGGCATCGAACCAATCGCCAAGGTTTTGATGGTCCAATCAAAGCGCAACCCAATCTCCCACGCGTCATCGGTACTGCGCCGCCGCGCAACCAGTTCATTGTCGTCAAAGCGATCTATGGTCACGCTGCTGTTCGGAAATTCCAGGGCCTCCGCCAGGAGTTTCGACTCGGAGGGGACGGCTGCAGAGGCATCGCTAGCCGAACTAGCTCCACAAGCATGCACGCTCACAAGCGGGACATCCATAACTTCTTGAGCGACTGCAGCCGCCACAACAGTCTTGTCAGTAACGGGATTCGACTGACGCATCGCAGCCTTCTTTCGATAACGCTCTATCTTCTTCTTTGCCAACTTCCGTCGCTCCTTCACGCTAAGTTCAGCCTTCTCTTCCTGAACTTCCGCCCTCGTGCGTGCTGCCTCCTCCTCCGCCTGCTTACGTGCAGCCTCCTCCTCAGCCTGCTTACGTGCGGCCTCCTCTTCAGCCCGCTTGCGTGCAGCCTCTTCCTCAGCCTGCTTGCGTGCAGCCTCCTCCTCCGCCTGCTTGCGTGCTGCCTCTTCTTCAGCCCGCTTACGTGCAGCCTCTTCAGCCTGCTTGCGTGCGGCCTCTTCCTCCGCCTGCTTACGTGCTGCCTCTTCCTCCGCCTGCTTGCGTGCTGCCTCCTCCTCCGCCTGCTTGCGTGCAGCCTCTTCCTCAGCCTGTTTACGTGCGGCCTCTTCAGCCTGCTTGCGTGCGGCCTCTTCCTCCGCCTGCTTACGTGCTGCCTCTTCCTCAGCCCGCTTACGTGCAGCCTCCTCTTCAGCCTGCTTGCGTGCGGCCTCCTCCTCCGCCTGTTTACGTGCGGCCTCTTCCTTAGCTCGCCTCTGCTTCACAATTTCCTTTGCCCTTTCCCGCGCTTCTCTTCGAGCTCTTTTCCGTGCGGCCTCGTCTTCGGCCCTTTTTCGCTCAGCTTCTTCACGTGCCTTCTTGCGTGCAGCCTCCTCAGCCCGCTTGCGTGCAGCCTCTTCCTCAGCCTGCTTGCGTGCGGCCTCCTCCTCCGCCTGCTTGCGTGCAGCCTCTTCCTCAGCCTGCTTGCGTGCGGCCTCCTCTTCAGCCTGCTTACGTGCGGCCTCTTCCTCCGCCTGTTTACGTGCGGCCTCCTCCTCCGCCTGCTTACGTGCGGCCTCTTCCTCAGCCTGTTTACGTGCGGCCTCTTCAGCCTGCTTGCGTGCGGCCTCTTCCTCCGCCTGCTTACGTGCTGCCTCTTCCTCAGCCCGCTTACGTGCAGCCTCCTCTTCAGCCTGCTTGCGTGCGGCCTCCTCCTCCGCCTGTTTACGTGCGGCCTCTTCCTTAGCTCGCCTCTGCTTCACAATTTCCTTTGCCCTTTCCCGCGCTTCTCTTCGAGCTCTTTTCCGTGCGGCCTCGTCTTCGGCCCTTTTTCGCTCAGCTTCTTCACGTGCCTTCTTGCGTGCAGCCTCCTCAGCCCGCTTGCGTGCAGCCTCTTCCTCAGCCTGCTTGCGTGCGGTCTCCTCTTCAGCCTGCTTACGTGCGGCCTCCTCCTCCGCCTGCTTACGTGCGGCCTCTTCCTCCGCCTGCTTGCGTGCAGCCTCTTCCTCAGCCTGCTTACGTGCGGCCTCTTCAGCCTGCTTGCGTGCGGCCTCTTCCTCCGCCTGCTTACGTGCTGCCTCTTCCTCAGCCCGCTTACGTGCAGCCTCCTCTTCAGCCTGCTTGCGTGCGGCCTCCTCCTCCGCCTGTTTACGTGCGGCCTCTTCCTTAGCTCGCCTCTGCTTCACAATTTCCTTTGCCCTTTCCCGCGCTTCTCTTCGAGCTCTTTTCAGTGCGGCCTCGTCTTCGGCCCTTTTTCGCTCAGCTTCTTCACGTGCCTTCTTGCGTGCAGCCTCCTCAGCCCGCTTGCGTGCAGCCTCTTCCTCAGCCTGCTTGCGTGCGGCCTCCTCCTCCGCCTGCTTGCGTGCAGCCTCTTCCTCAGCCTGCTTGCGTGCGGCCTCCTCTTCAGCCTGCTTACGTGCGGCCTCTTCCTCCGCCTGTTTACGTGCGGCCTCCTCCTCCGCCTGCTTACGTGCGGCCTCTTCCTCCGCCTGTTTACGTGCGGCCTCTTCCTTAGCTCGCCTCTGCTTCACAATTTCCTTTGCCCTTTCCCGCGCTTCTCTTCGAGCTCTTTTCCGTGCGGCCTCGTCTTCGGCCCTTTTTCGCTCAGCTTCTTCACGTGCCTTCTTGCGTGCAGCCGTCTCAGCCCGCTTGCGTGCGGCCTCTTCCTCAGCCCGCTTGCGTGCTGCCTCCTCCTCCGCCTGTTTACGTGCGGCCTCCTCCTCAGCCTGCTTGCGTGCAGCCTCTTCCTCAGCCTGCTTACGTGCTGCCTCTTCCTCCGCCTGCTTACGTGCTGCCTCCTCCTCCGCCTGCTTGCGTGCTGCCTCTTCTTCAGCCTGCTTACTTGCAGCTTGTTTCTCTGCCATTTCTTTCATAAACTTTCTCTTTACTAAAGATTTTTTAGTCTTTTTTTTTTCGTGTTTTTTGATTGTGTGTCGAGGCATTTCTGCAGTTTTCGAGTTTTCAACAGCTCGGATTCCATCCAAAGACTGTGGTAATTTTGGCTGGTCGTTACATACTGGCGTTCGCTGTGCAATTTCGGACGTAGCCCCAGGTTCAATGACCTCTGGCACTTCAACCTCCTCTTTGGTCTGAGTTTGGGCGTTTTCACTCGTGTTCGACGGTGAGTCCGCTGCTGTTTTGCAGTTTTGGAAGTGGCGACCGTGTCTCATTAGTTTAGACATCGTGGCAGTGTGTTTCCGTTTGACGTCTTCCTTTGGGGCCTCAGAAAATTTCTCTGCGGTGTGTTCATGCCGTTCTTTTCCACTGCTTTCGTGCAGCGTCTTCTCCGTGGGCTCTGTGAAAGGTGGAGACGCCTTTCCATCGTCAGTGTGTAGCTGTTGCGTCTTTTTCATCTCCACCTGAACATTTGTAGAGTTTGTGGGGGCGCTGTTATTGCTTCGCTCCTCTGCCTTTTCCACCGCCGCGGTGTTGTTCGTTGCCTCATGGGGCTCCCTCCGCATCCTGCGGTATAGTTTCACGTTCTTGGAGATCGCCATTTTTTGTCGTGGGGAAGTCGCTGCTACCGTCCGTGTCGGGGCAGCACCGCTCCAGTCAGCCTCCGCACTTATTTTCTCTATGGTTTCTTTTTTCACTTCATCTATGCGTGTATTTGTTTTCGGGGCGGTTTCCACAACCGGGTTCGCCTGCGGCACCTCTGGCTGTGGCTGTTTCTGCGCCGCCGCTCCGTCGTGCGTGCCTTCTTCATTGAAGAGAAACGGAAGCTTTGGTTTTCGCTTTGGAACGGCCTCCTTCGTCCCGCTCGGTTCCTCCTTGTGCTCCGCCCCCTTTGTCTCCTCGTTATCGAATAAAAATGCCATCTTTGGCTTACGTTTAGTTACCATTTTCGTTAGCACCGCCCGCTTCGCATCCGTTGGAGCGACAGACGTGGGCGTTGCGGTTGGCGGCACCTCCGCCGCCTGTCCCCCTTGGCGTGCTGCGGTGGGAGGGGGGATGGGTGCCATGGGCGAGACCTCAGGGGCCACTGCCTCCGTCTTCTTCGCCTCGTCTGGCGCCCCTGCTTCGCAGGAAGCGGCTTCCGGCTGCTGCTGCATTTCTGCCGTTTTCTTCCTTTGCTCCGCTGCGGCGTAGGCGGGTTGCCGGCGGCGTCGAGAGGGCATATTCGCACGCTCTTTACGATACTTACCCTATGTATATATCTATTTTTTTTTTTTTGTGTGTGCACCAAACCGTGCAACAACAATGATAGCGGCCGTTATAACAAGGAGAAAATTGGAGGAGAGAAAAAAACAGAAAGGGAGATAAGTGGATGTGTGTAGAAGCAACAGTAAAGCCAAAATAACAACAACAACAAAAAGGACGGTGCTGAAGCAAAACCCACAATTGATTACAACAACCGCACAAAGGGAGAGCACAACAACATGGCGACGCTGGTGGCTGCAGACATTTCCCCAATCAAATCTTCTTCTTCCCGTCACTTTTGTGGAGGCAATTTATCCCCAACTTTACACGCTGCGTTCCTCTTCCTTTGCCATTTCCTTCCTTTCATCATCGTCGCAGCATTCTTCAGAAGAAACGGCAGAAGAACACCGACGGCATAACGAAGCTTTTTGATGTATCCAAACGACCCTTCCTCACCGTACAACGAACGCAGGGTGCGCTTGAATGCTTCCTCGTCCTCATGGGAACAGTCTTTAAGATGCGAGTACGTCACAGTAGTAAGCCATCGCATTCTCTTCATCCATCGCCTCTGCTCCACCGCACTTAAAGTGTATATTCCCCTATTCTCCAGCACATGTTGCATCCTTTGCATGTGGTAGCAGGCTTCCTGCACGTTTCCGTGAGCACCGCCCTCCACCCGCACAAGAACTTCCAGCAAACTCAACTCTAACTGCAGCAACTTGACCGCATCAACGGCAAAACTCCGTTGATGGGCGCCATTGGAGAAGTTGCAAAGAATATCCAATGCGTTCAATAGCGTTTTTACCGCAAATGCGACGCGGTTACTTTCCTGCAAGTCATCATGGACGTTGGAACAAATGCCCTCTACAACGGCGAGGGAGCCTCGTTGATCGCACATTTTACTAAGCGCCACAAGGAACTCCAACATGTCGTTCCCCAGAAAGGCGTCCATTGGGCCAAGTTTCCCCTTCACTTCCATTCGCTGCCGTCTGAATTCAATTGCCGCAACGCAGCTCACAAGCATGCTGCCCGAGAGGCGACGGTTCGTGTCCTCGTCATAATTGGGGTGCACAATGCGCTGAAATAATTTCTCCGCATCGGTGTTGGACGGGACCACCACAGACCGCCTCGCAAAATATAAAACGAAACCGCTGCACGCGATGCGTGCACGCCACATGTGGTTCTCCGCCCGCGCAACGTTTGGCCTTTTAGCCGTCTCCGCACTCCACTTTTACTCCCCCACAGCGCAGTCGCCAACCCGCTCTTGCCCCACAACGACACCGCAAAAATGATGCGTCCAGAGCCGTGAGAGGGCGCCCTTCGACAAGTAAAAAAAAAAAAACAGCAAAAAAAGGAAGAAAATAAAAAAAAGATGCAAAGATAATTTCTCCTCACAGAAAACATCTGCGTCCGCGCATGTAACCGGAGCTGTTGGCACGAGAATTGTGCTGAAGAAGAAAAGGAGGAGGAGACGCCTAATCGCTAAAGAACTCCAGTGCATCCTCATCGGCGTCATCGGCCTTTGCGTCACCCGCAGCCATCGCAGTAGGGGGAGCTTGCACACTCAAAGAGACCAAAGTCGGTGGTGTCACGAACGCCACTTTCCAGACGCCGGTGTCCTCTTCGCGGTACAGAAGATGACATGCGTCCCCCTCCATCTCAACCAGCGCATCGTCCAGGAGAACAACGTTTGTCATGGGAACTAAACGCAAAAAACAAACAGAAATAAGCAAGAAAAGAAGGAAAGACATTCACAGTGCATCATCCGGTTCCTCAATGCCAATTGCGTCTTCCAAGCGTGCAAGTCAGACAATTTTCAAATATAAAAACAAAGTGGGCGGACAAACGGGCGGCACGGCAACACAGAGTGACAGCGTCACCCTTTATCTACACCACGGCCGCCAACCCGCACCTTCTTTTGATATTCCATTGATGTCATCATTTCTACCTTCTTTTCCACTCGATACGCGACGCACACCCTCCCACAAAAGCAGAAAAGGATTTGGCCGGCTAGATATTATAAATCAAATTGAAAAACATTTTCTTAGACACAGATATACCGGCGGCGGCGGCGGCGGAAATCCAAAGAAGAGAGAACGCTGGGAGGTGCCTGCAGCAGTGATGCCTACATCACCGTGCAGAGACCGCCACACTTGCCTTTCTCCTTTCTCTTTTCCGTCGTCTGCTGCAGCTTTGATGCAGAAGCAGACGCGGCAGCCTTCTTTTCGTCCTTTTTCGCAGCCGCATCTGCAGCCATCGCTGTAGCCGTGGGCGCAGCCACCGCTGCCTCTCCTGTACCGATGATATTTGCCATTAGTGAACCCGCCGACACCTCCGTGAATGGAATACCCTCTCCCTGGAGGTATGCCACTGTTGCGGCTTTCAGTAATTGCTTCTTCCCAGGCGCAGAGTGGTGACCGGCGCCGGTGATCAGTTCAAAATCCGTCACGGTTCCGCTGGGTTTTGCCCGGAGTCGCTGGATGCGGAACTGTAGCATCGTCATAGCCTCCTCCTTTCGCAGGCCGTGCATGTCAAAGTAGTCGTCCCCTTTGCCTTTGCCCTCGTTGTTGTAGTGCGCGATTGCCGCCGCTGCCTCCTTGTTCTTTTCCTCCATTTGCCTTCCAACTTCCTTCGCCTCCTCCACAAGTTTATGTGCGGCCTGAGCATCACCCTCGTTGCGCCTTGCCGTCGCCTCATCAAACAGTTTTGAGCGTCTGGCACCCAACGCGTCCGCCTCCCTGCGGAGTTTTGCGCCGACGGGTCCCTCGTATTCGGGGTTCTTTTGGCAAGCGACGATCGCCTGCACCCGCTCCAGCGCCGCCAGCACCTTTTCCTCACTGTCGCCCGTGATACGGACGCTCGGGCCGTCGATGATTTCAACGCTCGCTCCTGTCGTGCATTGGAGCTCCTTGATTGTCGCCCCGCCCCTGCCGACAACGTGCCCCACCTGCACCCGCGTGATTTGGACCACCCGCTCCATTGCCTTCTGTGAATATCGGTGGTTTTTTACCGTTGTTTTTTGTTGTTGTTTTGAGTGCGCAGAGAAAACATCGGTGGCAGCCGGAAGGAAAATACGAGGGATAAATCGTAACGTAGGGAATTGTGCGTGGGCATGTGCGCAGGAAACACACAGAAAAAAAAAACATCAATCAAACAAGAAGAAAAAAAAAGACACCGCCCCCTTTTTATCCCTCTCCGTCTCACTTTTCCAGTTTCTCCTTTTCTTTATTGTTTACATGTTTATATGCATGCATTTCCGGTTGTCTAGCGAGGAAGAAATGAGGACCCACCGGGGGATCTCCTTCAGGTTCGCCCGTCCACAGAAGCACAAATATAAAAGTCATTAATAAAGAATAATAACAAAAAAAAAAAAAACAACCCTGCGGCAAAGTGGAGAAGGCAATTTGTATGCATATTTGTATTTCTGTGTGTGCACATGTCAAAGTTCCCCAAAGATGCAAACGTTACAATAGACACACGGCGGTGCAGCAATCCTTTACGTTTTTTTTTTTCCTTCAGTTGGCCCAACTATTTGCTGGCGTTCATCTGCAACATAAATGCCTTTTCCCCTGCCAGTGGCCTCGGCGGCGCATTTAAACACTCCCGCTTCCTCCTGCAGAGCGTTCACTTCCTGCATTGTTTTGGAAATGTCATCCTGAAGCGCCTTGGCGTCCGCACGGACCTTCCGTAGGAGTAGAACTTCCTCCTCCTCTTCATTCCCCTCATTCCCCTTCGTCAAGTATCCCAAGCGCCAGTCCCTCAGTGGCCTTCTTTGCCTCCATCGTCGCGGTCTTACCGACGCTCGACTTATCCTTCAGCACGACAGACGTCACTACGCCCGTCAACTGGGGCGTCAGTCGTCATGCCCCTGTCGCTGACGCATCCACCAATCGCTGCATCTCCACTAGCTCTGCCTGGTTTTGTTCTCGTCATTCCCCGCTTCAGGGGTTGAACGACGTTGCGCTGCACCGCGCAGTGGTGGTTGGCCTTGTCCGCCACCGCACGCACTCCCCGTGGAGTCTTCAGCAGCTGCATTTTTTCTGCAAAACGTAAATTCAAGAGTTATGTTGGTGAAGCCGTTGACTTCCCTCATTTTGGTGCCCACAGCCGGTGTGGGGTGGGGGCGAAAAATAAAAAAACAAATGAAAGTGCCCCCGCCTACAATAAACCAACAGGAGAGAAACGGCAAACACATAAAGGCGGAAATCCCTCTGGATTCAAAGTCCGTTTTTTTCACCCCGACTGCCGGTGAGAGGTGCCGCGGTGGTCCTTCCAGGAAGCAGCGACGGAGGTGGCAGGAAGAAAAGAAGGAGGCGGCAATTTGATGATGATGGAAGAAAATGACGCAAATCACACGGAAAAAACAAAACCCCACCTGTCATGTCTGCATGTACATAAATAAATTCTCCCCTCCCTCCCTCCCTAACCCCTCAGTGACTGTGCTTGAGTGATGGCTGCATGAGAAGGAAGGGCACGGGACGCAGTGCCGCGATGTTCATTGAACACCACTCACTTCCCATTCCACAAGAACCCGCACAGAAAAAAAAAAAAAGAGAGTAAAAACAACAACAACAACAACAACAACAACTGAGCATCGCAAAATAAATGCAGGAGAAAAAAAAGAGGGACACACATACATACACTCACAAACAAGGACAGAGAGTTCCTCCGGAAGGGGGAGGGAAGCTGTGGGTACCTTCGGTTCATTGGACAAAAGAAAAAAACTACAACAACAAAAAGGCAGAAATAAATAATAAAAAACAAAAAAACTTCTATATGCACGCACGTATAAAAGAAGAGTGTCTAACAACACAACTAAAAATAGCAGTAAAACCCAATGGGCCCTTTGGAAGAACCCTTCGTCCGCCTCACAACGTACGCTCCACCAATTCCTCTTCCTCACTCCAACCCACACCTGGACGATACCCTTCATCCACCATGTCATATGCCCTCCTCTTCTATACGACCGATCCTCTCCTTTCTTCGCCCACTCCTCCCGCCCTAAACCTCCTTATTTCACATATTCCACACGTTGCATTCTCCGCATCCAAAATATAAATGTCGACACATCTCAGTGGCCGTAGTAGTAGTGGAGATTTTTTCCACCTACACCGTCGTCCGACGATAATGGCTCGGGGCTGCTTTGCCACGCCCCCCTGCTACTGTTGTTTCCCTCATCCGTGTCTGCATCGTCACGTTCCACGTAAAAACCATTCCCCACAATAACACCATCGTCGCCGCGGTACGCGTTGCCCTCGGCAAATATGAGTAGAGACACAAGCAGCCGACTCCGCCTATGTAAAGAAAGTAGTGTTGCGAAAAGAGTGACCGCGACACCATGGGATCGCAGGTGGGGCACATGAAGCGAAAGTACTCGCACCCTGGGCTTGCATCCATGACCTGCTCGCTCACAAGCGTCCAGAACTGCTCCACCGCCGGGCGACACGAGTCTGACATGGAGTGCAGCGTCACATCCACCTCGGCCCGCACCTGCGCCTCGTTGCAGACAACAAAGTCCTCCTCAGTGAGGACCGAGAAATCGTACCCGTCTTCACCGTAGATGCTGTTCAAGGCAGCCACGAGGTATACAAGCCTATCATCAATGTCCTCGGGGTCAACAGGCGCAAAAACAACGGGCAATCTGCGGTCCAACTGAAGCGGCGGTGGCGACAGGCCTGCGTGCGAGGCGGGGGCAAGTGGCGGGGTGTTCGCGTTCGCGTAATGCGCCATAGAGGCTGCTAGCTGTTTCTTCTTGCGGGTGCTGCGGCACGTGAAGGCCTCCAACCGCACAGTCATAAGGCATCCTTGCGCCTCCACGCCCTGAAGAAGGGAGTTCAGAAACTCAAAACTCGCAAGCGGGACAAAATCCATCCGCGTGCCGACAACAAACACGAAAACACAAACACACACAAAAAAAAAGTAAATAAAATAAAATAAAATATGTACGACAACCAACAACCCCTCCGTAATTACGGAGACCCACAAGAGCGGTGAAACACGGACGATACGCACAACTAGTGGTCAGAGGCACGCAGCCGGCCACTGTGCAGTTGCCGTTACTTTATTTGATATACACCTTTCCCTCCCAACTCGGAGTGTAAATTATTGCAGGACTCTTTTGATTTCCTCACCGTTGTTCGTGGTGTCTCCTCCTATCTGTCGGCCACACACACACACACAGGCACAGACTTGCTCTTCTTCTCGCACTGGGTTTCGGTCCGAAAGAATATGTATGTGTCTATGTATGGGCCTAGTGTTTCGTACCCCAGTGGATCGTAAAAGCATCAAAAAAGAATCAACAACGAAGAGAGACGCAACAATGTAAAACAACCACACAAACAAAGAAATAAAGCAAACAGAAATCTAAAAATGGATTAAAGGACAAAAAGCAAATCTGCAGCGAAATGTCACCAAAACGACAAGGGCAAAAAAAAAGTGGGGAAGAAAAAACAATCCAGGAGTACTCGTTCTCTTTTTTTTTCTCTTCGTTACTGCCCAAATGTATAAAATTTCTATGGCCGTGGTGGTGCTACACAAATGCCGCCAGTCCGCAGGCCCAGAAGCATCGACTTTATTTCCGCCACCTAATTTTTCCCCCTTTTTTTAATTTTCTTCCCGTTTTTTTTTTTTGTTCTTTTGGAAATGGGTTCCACCGACGCTGCATTTCATCTGGGGCTTTGATTCTTCCTTTTCGTCGCTGAACTTTTCGCGACTTGCGCCTTCGCTCTATGCGCTCTATTCAATTTGGGTTTTTGCCGCCGTTGCCGCACGGCAGCGACACGTGTGGGGGTAGCCGTTGTATTTTTCAGAGCCTTTTTGCGCGTGGGCCCCCTTCGCTCCGCCTGTGAGTTTCGTTTCGTTAATGTCCGGCCCCCTTTTGGCGATGAGACCGCAACTGCCGCTTGAGTTGCAGCCACGTTCGCTGGCGTTGAAGCTGACGCCTTGCGAGTTGTCATGGCCGGCGACTTGGTCGCCTTTTGTGCCAGCGGAGTGCTGCCTCGCGGTGAGGCCTGGCTGCTGCTAAGAGGCTTCATCTCGTTACGCGCCATTGCAGCCGTCCACTCCTTCAGCTCCTCGCAGAAGCTCTCGAAGTGGGAGCAGCCGTTAGAGATCTTTTTCTTCAGCTCCTTTCGCAGGTGCTCGTTTCGCCGCGCGGCAATTTCGTACGGCTTCCGCTGCGCAGTCGCCAAGCCCCGCCAGTTCCGCCGACACGCATCCAAAAAGACGGCGTCTTGCTCACAATTCCCTGCGTCAGCCCCGTGCTGTTTAAAGTACAACTCCTTTGCGTACACCTCGAGCGCCTTGTTGGGCAGCTGTGGGGCGGGTATGGACTCGAGCAGCAGCCACGGCCGCTCGATGCACTCGAAGAGCTCACGGATGCGGCGGCTCTGATTATTCTCCACCGTCTCCCGCTGTTTCGCCACGGTCGTGATGCGACGCTTCAGTGCCGCAATTTCGGAGTCGATGTGATGCAGCAGGAACCGGTACGCGTCTTCCGAGGCGTCTCCGTGTTGCTGGTCCTTCGACGGTTGCAGGGCTCCGGACGACTTTGGTGGTGGTGGTGACACTGCATTCGGGACCATTTGCGCAATCATGGCGACAGCATCATCGTGAAACTCCCCCGTGTGGCCATTTTGGCGTATGTCCGGGGTGCCTCCTTTCTTCGTGCCGGGGCTACTGTGACTGGGACGAGCCTTCGCCATCACCGCCCGCCTCAGTGTGAATGGCCTTTCCTGCTCCAGAAGAAATTGCAGCGTGCGACGTAGCATGCGTGTGACGGAAACCCCTAACAGCAAGAGCGATTGGCCAGAATCCCGCACGCACTACGCACCCCAGCATGCAGCAACGGCAAACAAGGATGGGAAGGATGTCTGCGTACTGCACCGCAGCACCCCTCACAAACAGCACGCCGCACAGTACATGCAGGAAGGCAAAAAAAAAAGGAAAAAAAAAAGAGAAGAGGCACATGTTTGTCATTGCGGGTCGCACGGAGTTATTCGTTTTGTTCCCTAGAAGAATAAGTGCGTATTCATGCACAAATAATAACAATCGCGGCTCTCCATAAACAAACAACCAACCAAATAATAATCATATTATTATTATTATTAATAATAATAACGTCTCGCGCCCTACATCCACCGCAAATGCCTTGCAGTTTGGTTACTGAGTCGTCAGCCTGAGGATTACTTGAGAGCGTTGTACCCTTGCACATCCGAGGATGCCAATGCCCGCTCGGCCTGCTCACTCCCTGGCAGATAGACGTGCTCAATGTCCACTTCGCCCCGTACCAGCTGCGTCTCATGTGTGAGGTGGGCCAGGCGCTTCTCAATGCGCATGACACGGTGGGCCAGATAAAGAGCAACGGCAAACATACACCCTGCGACCAGCCACGCACCGGCACCACAAAGGGCCACCACACTCATGATGCACATGAAATCCAGGCGAAACCACATGAGTAGAATCCACTGCTGTTTACTAACATCGGAGTATTGCGCCACGTGTGTCGTGCGGGCCGCAAACACAAAGACGGCTGCCAACCCGGGAATGAGGGCAGCGTATTGCATCCACACCGGCAATAGAAAGCGACACCAGCCAAATGCAGTGGGAAACAAAAACTGCAAAAATGTAAAGAGTGGTGCCGCCGGGCCGCACACCAAAATGATGCCATGCAGGATCTTCTCTCGGTTGCATGGAGGCGGTGGTGGTACCGGTGCAAATTCAACGTTCGTTTCGTTAAATGACGTGTATTCCTTCGTGTCGCCAGTAAAGCGTCGATGCTGGTGGTCGTATAACTCCTCAAGATTATGCCGCAGTGTGTCAACGATGGCGGCGGGGTCCAAATCAGGCAAGTCCTCCGGCGCACATTCCTCCAGCTCCGGGTGGTCCAACTTCAGAGTGTTGAGAACCCTCGCTAAGATGAGGTCAAAGATAAAAAAAAGTAGAAGCTCGACTGTTGCTAGAAATAACCCCAAGAGCCCCGCCATTGATAAATGTGCCCACTATAAAAGATGAATCCAACGCCTCGCCGTCTTATGCCTACCCCGCACACCTGTCTGTCTGTCTGTCCCACCC
>NW_001849480.1:64618-75257 GCF_000209065.1 Trypanosoma cruzi
GCAAAAAAAAAAAAAAAAAAACACACGCAAAAAAAAAAAAGAAAAAACATCCCAAAAGTTCGCTTCATACCGCAGTCTTCCAAAAAGAATTTTCAGTGCTTGTAGCAAACATCCTGGCGGGACTCTCTTGCAAGGGAAGAAGGTAGGAAGCGAGGTACGTCAAAGCAACTCCACCTCTGCACCGTGTCCCTCAAACAATGCCTTGAGCTTCTCCGCATCGGCTCGTGCCATTGCCTTCACAAGGACGCCTGGACACTTTTCAACGGCTGTCTTCGCCTCATGAAGTGGGAGTCCAGAGACAGCGCGCAGCTCCTTGATGAGTTTCACCTTGTTGGCCGAAGGGTACTTCCTGACGGTGAAGTCAAAGGCAGTTTTCTCCGCCACCTTCTTTGCAAGTGCCGCATTATCCGACGCTAATGCCTCATCTCGCGTGGGGCTGCTGGCTGATGAGAGGGCCGAGTCCCCAACGCCAACAGTACCCGTGCTGCTCCAACTGTTTCCCGCTCCTATGCCTTGCAGTAATGCCTGCTCATAGGAGAGTCGAGATGTACCACACGTCCTTGTGGTGTTCTTCAGAACGGACTCATGAAATTTACGCATCGTCGCCAGGTCCATGTTTACGTATGCCTCAGCAATCGTCTCAATTGTCTTGGCACTATCTCGTAGAGGAAAGGCCTGCATCCCCCGCGGCATCGCGGTGCCAGTCACGCCACCAATGGTGAACCAGCGGAACAGTATTTCGGCTTTCGTGTGAGTTTGCACGCGCCGCATGAAGCCCGTACCACTTTTATATCCTTCATGGGGGGTGAAAAAAAGTGAAGAAAACGCATGCAGGTAAGAGAGTCTGTGTGCATTTGCGTCAGTGGCCAAGCAACACAAGAGATGCCTTCGTGCGGTTATGTCTTTTGCAAGAGTTGGAAGGGGAAACGAGTAGCGGAAGCCAAACTGTTGCTTTCCAGAGATGGAGGCAATAAAAAACAAAATCAAAAAAGTCAGCACAAAAGCAAGGACACAGCGTTCCTTCCTCGCATTATCGCCCATGCTTCTTTTCTATGGGAATCCCTTTATCTCGCTCTCTCCTCCCTCTCCCTCTCCCTCTCCCTCTCACCCGCACTTCTTTTCGTTATGCAATGCTTTTCTTATTTCCATCCTTTGGCATGGATGATCTCTCCTCTTTTGTGCGCTGACAGATGTTTATTGATCCATTCAGGTGACGGCATCCCCCTTCCCCTCCGCCACGGAAGTTGGTGCCAACGCCGACGATGGTAACGACGGTGGAAGCAACAACGATGACGGCCGTTCCGAGCGTGTCGATCGCCGTGATGTGCGCTGCAGGTAAGAGTCCTGGCTGAGTTGGTGGACATCGTAGCGGTCCGAGGGGTGGTACTCAAGACATTTTTGTATGAGATCCTTCGCCTCTTGCGACACCCGCGGTGTGTCAGGAAAGCGCAGCGTGCGGGCAGAGGAGACAATGAGTTTGTCCTGCCATATACGCCGCTGCGACTCACCCTCGGCAAATGGGCGTCTGCCAAAGAGCATCTGGTAAAAAATGATGCCACAGGACCACACATCCACTTTGTTGCTAATGCGGGGGGTGGCAACGGTATCAAAACACTCCGGTGGCAAGTACCAGTACGTGCCTGTGCCCTGCGACGTGAGCTCGATCGTCGGGTTGTCGTGCGGTCCATCACGACTCTGAATCAACTTGCTCAGGCCAAAGTCAGTGATCTTGATCTCAAGGCTGCTTGCATTGCTTGAGTGAAACAAAATGTTTGCCGGCTTGAGGTCGTAGTGAATAATCGGCTGCTCCTGCGCCGCCAGGTATCGGAGGGCGCTCACGACTTGTAGCAAGATCAACCGCGCCTCCATCTCGCGCATGCATCCGTACCGCTTGAGGTGCGTGTCGAGGTCCGCCCCCTGGCTGTACTCCATGACGGATACAAACATCGCCTCGCCGTGTTCAAACTCGTCGTAAAGTCGTGTGAGGTGCGGGTGCTGCAGTGTCCGCATAATCGCCAGCTCACGGTCGGCGTGGCGGCGATAGTGAAGACGCGTCTGCGCAGACCACTCGCGTTGCACGCGGTGGATCTTGCACGCCACGTAACGCGCGTCCTGCAGGTCAAACGCCTTCCACACCTCCGAGAAGCCGCCTTTGCCGAGCAGTTGCATCAGCACATACCGCTGCCCCTGCCCAATGGCCAGCACTGCCATGAACTCGGAGGCGTCCTCGTCGCTGACGCGGCGTATCTCCTTCAAAAATGCCTTCTTCTCGTGGTCCAGCTCCAGCTGCCGCTGCTTCACCGCCTGGATGCTGCTTCCCAGCGCGGCAAACTCCGAGGTGTAAAGTTGCATCGCCTCCTGCGACTCCATCAGTGCGCTCTGTAATTCAGGCGTCATGGAATCCTCGTCACTGCTGCGCACAAGCTGCCGGACGCGTTTCTCCGCCGCCTTCTTCAGTTCCTCCACCTCATCGCGGCGCGACGACAACTCCTCCAGCTGCATGATGAGCTCCTTCGGTCTGTTGCCCTCCACCCACACCTCGCGACCGCTACTGTGCCACATCGCAATCTGGCCAAGCTCAAAGTGCTTCTGGTGCAGCGCCCGTCGCGCATCGCTTTTCGCCTGCCGCGCCGTTCGTAGCATCTCCTCCCGCAGAACGCGTTGGTAATGCTCCGCGCGCAATACCACCTGGCTCAACTGCGCCTCGCTCGCAGCAAGCGCGCTCTCCGCCTCCGCCACTCTCGACTCCATCGACGACAATCGCTCCCGCAACTCGTCGATTTGTGCGTCCCTGTCCGCGATCTCTTTTCTGAAGAGCGAGGCGTCGTTGATAAGTCCAAAAGAGACAAGTGTCGCCTGCTTCAGCTTCCGCTCCTGGTGCGGCCCACCACCACCACTAGTACCACCACCACAGGAGTTGCTCGGTGCAGGCACAAAGACGCAGTCACTGTCGCCTTCACCGGCACAACTATTGGTAGGTTTCTCCGGCGAGGGAGGCGCACGACTATGCGGAGGAGATTGACACGCGGAGCCTTTTTTTTCCTGCGGCAACTGCGGCGGAAGCTCAACATCCCCCGGTTCAGTGCCTACTTCGCCCTCACGCGCCCGCTTCCGCTGGTGATGCCGCGGTTCACTGGACCGCATGGTACTTTCTAAGACCTTACGAAGTGTGAGACAAAAGAGTGCAAATGTTTGTATTGCGAATTTACACATGAATTCTTCATACATTTGTACAGATGAATCTAACATTAACAGCTGCTTACTTTCTCTCCGGGAAAGAGAGAAAGAGTCTGTGTGTATTTATATTTGCCCTCAAACAGCTGTGACGGAAATATATCCACAAGAAACACACAAGCTGGCACTCCTCTCGGTGCCATGCTGCCCACCCATATAAAGAGATACACACATACACACAAAGACAGTCAACTCCCTCTTTTTACCGCAGCACCCTCTCCACAAGCCATTGGTCCTTCTCCAAGTACAGCACTAAAATAAAGGGGTCAAGTAACTCCGGAATGTTGCTCTGCAGGCACACAAAACACTGCTGCAGCACTAACCTCTTCTCCACCGGGGAGTAAAACGACGCATGCCCCCTGCAGGAACACAACACCCAGTCCGTCAACTCCCGCACCGCTGTTTCTTCCAGGCACGCCATTGGCTCCATGAACTCCAGCGTGACCTTAAAGACGCAGTCATTGTTGAAGTTCACCTGGTCCATGGAGCGACTTCGAACAACGCGGCGGTCCTCAAGAAACTCGAGGGAGTTGACTGGCACCTTCACCTGTTCCCCCTCCTTGTTGGTGTAAATGAGCATGTTGAGGTGCCCGCTCTTGACGAAGTTAAGGTCCGGCGTCGTCTCTAAAGTAACCGCCTCCCGCCCTTTTCCCATCACTTCGCCGCAGAACCGCTACGTTGCGTAACAGAAATGCAGCAGCCTAACTTCTCTTCTCTTTTTTTTTTTTTTTTTTTTTGTGGCCGGTCGTGAAGAGAGTGGCGCGGCACACACGGGGGAGAAGAGATGCAAAGAAAGAATAAGTAAACAGAGGGAGAGAGAGAGAAAGAGAAAGCTCACAGTGGTCTGGAAGAAAAGTCGGCGACAGCCATCACCACGGTACGAGAAAAGACACAGAAAAGAGGAAAGAAACAACCGCAAGCATACAATTCCACACAAATACAAACGGAAAGCAAACAATAATTCCGATGGCAACAATAAGGGGAAAGAAGCATAAAGAAAGAATTCAACATTGCAGAGAATCTACAGCGGCTGCGCCTACCACAATTCGATGGCCTCCGGTCTTAGCAGCTCACCGCCCTCATCGTACACCTCTTCCCCGTCTTCCATTGCCGCTCGTCTCATATCATCATAATCATCCTCATCTTCACTCGATATAGCGGGACCGCTGCGTCCACCACAAGCACCCGCAGCACTCACGGCTCCGGGCACCATGGGGTCGCCAAAAAAAAGCGTTGCCTCTTTACGCAGTTGTGGGGCGGCAAAAATGCATTTTCCAAACTGCTCGGCTACAACAGAGAACCCATCCGCGTCATGGGCGGCGCCTAAACGCTCAAAAAATATTTTGGGATCCCCGTGCCGCTCCTCCGCCTCGCGCTGCTCCGCTGCAAGCCGCCGGTGGGCCGGGGCGCAGACGTTGCACTCCGTGATGTCATTGAGGCAGCGCTGGTGAAAAGAGTGTTGGCACATGAAGTGCACGACCGGGAGGTCCAGCGCGGCGTGGCAGTGAAAACACTTGTGTGCCTGGAAAACGGTGGCTTTCGTCTGCAGCGCGTCAATTTCGCCATGCAACTCCCGAAGTTTCTTCAGCCGCGTGTCAATAAGACCGTGAAACGCCTCCGTCCGCTGCTCGTCCTTCCGCATCACCCGCAGCGCGTACTCGCGAACTGTGCAAAGCTGCAGCCTCGGGTTCGTGCTGAGTATCTCCACCACGGATAGCGGGGAGAGAAGGTCCTGCTCCTCAATGTATTGCAGCACCTGCACGAGGTCTTGCCACTCCGTATCCGGGCTGCGGACAAGCAGCGAGAGAAGCGATAGCCACAACTCCTTCGTGGATTCATCCGTCCTCCCCCTACTGCTACCACTATTCGCTCTACTATGGTCAGCACCAGGACCGCCAATAGTATTATTATTGTTATTATTACTATTATTGTCATTGTCGGTACCGTCCCTATTCAGTCGACTACGGCAGGTTTCGATAAGTTTCTCCCTCGCCGCCCGTCGTATGGCTGGCGTAGCACCCTCCTCCAACCTTTTCGCGTAGTACTGCATGATATCCGAGGAGAGATGCAGACGCTGCAACAATAACAACACGCCTTCCTCAAATTCTTGTTGTTCCGCCAGTGCCAGGGCATGATAGTCGTCGTAACTACCGGCGTACGCTTCAATAAATGTCAACGCCTGTTCAAGCCGCCTTTCATACGGTTCCACTGTGTACACCTCCGCCCCCTCTGGCGTGACCTGGTGGCGGATGCACTGTTTCAATTCCCGCGTCATGTACAGCTCCAGTAGGGTGTTGTACACAACCCGCTGCGACTCGCCTCCGCCGTCAAGCACACCGCTTTCCACCACCGCACGCAGAAAGTACAATAAACATACAGGGGAATCCACAAACACGTGCATGAAGTCCTTCGCCTCGCTACGGTGAGAAGGGCGTGATTGCTGTTGCTGTTGAAGACGAAAGCTGTAGTCCTGTGGGGAACTGCGATGCGTGCGGGCAGGATCTGCGAGACGCCGTGCAGGCCCCTTCCACTGAATACACAACTCCGCCAATAATTCAGTGCAGGCGCGTGGCTCCATTCCGGCGAGATCCTTCCCGACCTCCAGCAGGATGGCCTCGGCGTCGTCAACGCACAAATTCCGAATAAAGGCAAGTGCCTTCTTCGGGTTATGAAGGTTCTCAAGCTGAATGATGACGTAGTCGTGTGGCTGAGCGTATTTTTCCGCAAGATAAATCGCGGCATCGTAGTACCCCGCCTGTCGACACACCTCAATTGCATTGTGCGCATCAAAGCGAATGTCATCGCGGTGGATGAATTCCGACAGCCTCGCCTCATCACGCAGTTTGATGTAACAATTCAGCAACAGCGTCGTGTGGCTGCGGTTAGCGAGGTTCCCGTGTCGTGTGTGGTGCAGCTCCTCCAAGTAACGTGTGAGTTCTGCCGTGTGTTGCCCATTGACGAAGATGCGGATGACGTAAGAAGGCTCAAGAAAACCAATAGCCTCAATGTATTGATCGATGGCCTCTGCGTACTTCCCCTTCGAGACGAGGTAGTCGCCGTACTTTTTCTGTATGCTCATCTGCTGCGAGGCGTCCGCGGCGTGCAGCCGACGCACAATTCGCTTCGCCACATCGTAGCACTCCTTCTGAAAAAGTTGCTCAAGCCGTGCCTGCAGTTCCGTCTCCACCAGCCGCATAACGCGTTGCGCCACAAACTCCTCATGCTTCGTCTCCTGACAAACGACAAGAATATCGGCCGCATCGGCAATTACCCACGCGACGTTGGTGCAAGAGCTTTCCTGCGTGCGGCTCAAACACCGCAGGCCGTTCAAAATGTCGTAGCATTGCAGCGTAAATTTTTCCGACCGTGTACTGCTCTGCGTTAGCACGACGACGTAACTGCGGTGGGCAATAATTCGCCGCTTGTGCCCTTCCACCTCCGCGAAATGCACCGCACCAAAAAGTGTGGGGTCGAATACCGGAAGCGAGGCAGACGTCCGCGCTGACGGCGACAACACCGCTTCGCTGCCAAAGACGGCTATCTGATCGTTTGTGGCGCTTGCGACGACTAATTGACCGTCGTCCGTCAGGCAGCAGCATTCCGGCGCCGCACCAAACGGTGGGTCACAGCGGTGTTCCTTGTACTCCGCTGCCCCTGTCACCTGCCACACCGTCACACAATCTGCAAAGACGGTGTACAACGCATGCGCCACCGCTGTGTTTGAGTTGATGCTACTGCTGTTGGCGTTGGCGTTGGGATTCCCGATACCGAGTCCAAAGAGATGCTGTTTGCCCTGCGCCGCGCGTGGCGTGAACTTCGCCCCCGGGAATCCGACAAAAGCAACGGCCCCACGCGCCACACCACTACGGATGCGACAAATTTTCACGGTGGGATCGTGCTCAAGGTCGCCGCGCAGCACAACAATCTCATCGCTGACGAGCGCCACCGCGGCGTTCTGAAGATCCTCCGACACATCAAAGTCCACCACAACCGTGCGAAACGCCGTCGCAGGGATGGCGTTCACTGCATCCCCGTCTCGTCCTCTGAATTTCAGCGAGTTCATCAGTTCCGTGTTGTAGTTGGTACGAAGAACAATGCTTTCAGACGGCGGTGGGTGCTTCGCGTTAAAAAGGCGATGCTCTCTGTACGGTGGGGCCGACTCTGACACCGCGTCCAAGTTCCACACCCGCATGATGCCTGTGTTCAACGCGTCGTCGTCGCCGATGGTGACAAGCACATTCCGTGATCGTAGGTGCTTCATGTGCGTTACGGCCCCCTTGTATGCGGAGAACTCCAGCGTCGTTGTGGTGCCGCCGCGGTTTAAGGCGTACACAAACCCCTCGCCGTCGCCGACGAAAATGGCCTTGTGGCCGTAGCAGCAGCTCGTCATCTCCATGCGGCTCAGTGGCCCCTTCAACACCTCCAACTCAAAAAATTTGAAACTCCGCCAAACGGTCGCCATGGGTCACAGCAGATACAAATAAGGGATGCAGCCAACACTCACTGGACACGGCCCCGTAACGAGGGTTGAAGAAATAACAACTAACAAAGATCGTGTTGTTCAGCGTCAAAAAAAAAAAAAAAAGAATGTAAAACAAAAAGGGAGTTGAGCAACCGGCATCAGCACCGGTCAAATCCCCCTCAAGTAAATACTGCAGTGAAAACTACAACAGTAACGATAATACTGCCAACACACAAAGAAAAAAAGACCCAACTGCCAAACAGGCAAAACAAAACAAAAAAAGGCAACGTGGCGGTTTCAACAGAATAATAAAAGAATCTCCTTCCATGGTGTTTCATGTCAAGCCAACCCGATGCCTAATCGCACGCATGTCTGCAGAGTCCTTCTCCAGTAGCTCTATTAGGGCCTCCACACCTTCCTGGATACGCTCGGCAAAACGTGTCCAGTTCTTTAGAAGCTGTGGGTCTGTACGTCGCTGCAGCATACCGTCCTCTTTTGCCACAACGGGTTCACGCGCCTCGTCACCCGGGCGGCTTCGGAGCAGTGATGCGACAGTTGCGGATTCCGCGTCCAAAAAGGGCTGCAGCTCCGACAGCGCCGTCCTGTATACACCTGGTGCCGAAAGCTGCAGGTTGAGGGTCTTAACGATTCTCGCAATGCGACTCTCTTCTCCAAGAGGCAACCCGAGCTGCCGGAGGGTCTCTACCTTCTTCAGGAGCGAATACCATCGACGCTGCAGCATGACCTGCTCAAGCATTAGCTCCCGATACTGAGCGACATTTGCCTCGTCCATTTCTCTAAAGCGCTCGGATTTTGAGATCAGAACGTCCACGTGCTTCGTCATGGCGGTAATGACCTCCTGCTGCTTCTCCGCTCGCGCCTTCAGCTCCTGCATGAAGTGAATTGGACTGGGGTACATCCGAAGCGGATCCGGATTGCGTTCCTGCGCCCGCAACAGCTCCTCTTCCTTACAGCCACCTCCTGCCTGCGCCGCGATAAAGCGCTCCCGCTCCACCGCCATCGTCGACTGCCCGGGAGCACACATGTTGTAAAGAAAGGCACGAAAACGGCAGTTGGGGTGCAGAGCGTTGTATGCATTGTCCAGCTCCAGCAGGTAGCGTCCCGCAGTGCTCTGGCTTCCAAATTCCTGAATGTTCTGTTCCATTCCCACCATATTATTATTCTTCGCTCCCGCGTACGCGCCAAAACCACCAGCAGCCGTAAAACCCAGACCTCCCGTTACACCAAAACCACCAGCTATGTTGGCCGCCGTCCCGAAGCCACCGGCTGTGTTGGCCGCTGTCCCGAAGCCACCAGTTGGGTTGGCCGCTGTCCCGAAGCCACCAGTTGGGTTGGCCGCTGTCCCGAAGCCACCAGTTAAGTTGGCCGCTGTCCCGAAGCCACCAGCTGTGTTGGCCGCTGTCCCGAATCCACCAGTTGGGTTGGCCGCTGTCCCGAAGCCACCAGCTGTGTTGGCCGCTGTCCCGAAGCCACCAGCTGTGTTGGCCGCTGTCCCGAAGCCACCGGCTGTGTTGGCCGCTGTCCCGAATCCACCAGCTGTGTTGGCCGCTGTCCCGAAGCCACCAGCTGTGTTGGCCGCTGTCCCGAAGCCACCAGCTGTGTTGGCCGCTGTCCCGAATCCACCAGCTGTGTTGGCCGCTGTCCCGAAGCCACCAGTTGGGTTGGCCGCTGTCCCGAAGCCACCAGTTGGGTTGGCCGCTGTCCCGAAGCCACCGGCTGTGTTGGCTGCTGTCCCGAAGCCACTGGAGGAAACACCAAACATTCTTTCTTTTCCACTAAACTTTACGCGAAAAATTACAAAAAAAAAAAGAAATAATTGGGGTGCACCGTAGTATTGGCGGCGCGGCACGTGACTCTCCCCCAAACAAATTTGGAGTTGGCCTAACATTTTTTGTTTTTGTTTTCATCCGCCGCACTGGAGTATCTGCCGCGCAGGCAGAAACAACAACAAATGATACACATAAACACCACTCACATTCGTTCTTCCTCTTTTTCACCATTTTTTCCTTTCTTTGAAAACCCGTCGGGGCAATGGGCGCAGTACAGAGCTTACATCTGCTGTCTTCTTGCCGGCGGCAAGCGGGCACGGGCGTATTCTTGTATGGCGGCGATTGGTTCATCCGGCTTGTGAATAAGGAGATGCTGCAGAATGTCATGCAAAAGAGGTGTTATCTCCGGATGCTCCGTGATGTACTGAGAGTTTCTTTCTACCTCTTGTCTCGCGTGCTTCTCGATACGCACACGCCCCTCATAATCAAAAATTTCCTTTTGAAGGGATGTTGAGTGCATTTTAACTGCAGACACACACACACGCGCCTCCTTCTTTCTTCCTTCTGTGTTCTCTGCACCCCCCTCCTGCTTGAGCACACCAACAAGATACCACGAGAGATACAAAGAAAACACTGCAGAGAACGGGATGGCACCCAAGCGATGAGTGCGGGGTCTAATTCCGTTTTTCCGTCGCAGGGATAATAATAATAACACACACACAGAGAAAGATATATATATATATAATTAGGGAGATAAGAAAAAAGAGGGGCGCGGAAGCAAAAAAAAAATCAAAAGGGGTGCGAGACGCAACCGGCATCTTTCGCCCCTCTTCTCTCCCCCCTTCCCCTCTTCCCCTCTGCCTTGACTCTTCCACCAATAATAACACAAATTTCTCACTTCCTTTCTAACCATTCCGTCGCGCTAAAACGTTTCATGCGCACTTGTTTGCGCCACACTCTCGTCCACCCCATCGAGTCATACATCCGGCATCACAAATCCCCACGCAAGAAAAGCAGTTCGGTGCCTCTCCCCCCCCCCTCGTTCACATCATCGGACCCCACTCACCACCACAGCACCCCCCACGAGTCAACTTCCAACCACCTCCCTTTCCCAATGGGAAGTGGTGCTACATGAGCCGCAAAAGAGAAAGAA
>NW_001849480.1:75357-87024 GCF_000209065.1 Trypanosoma cruzi
AAGAGAAAGAACTTAATGACCTTCACATTCAACACGCTGGACGGCTTCCATAATTATTTCATCGCCGCCTCCAGTGTATGCTACTCGTTAAGGAAGAAAAAACAAAATGGGCATTTAATAAACAGAAACAACGTGATGCAATCATAGGGCGCACAACCGCCTTTCCATCAGCGTCATCCGTACCATCAGTTCTTTTAGATGTGATGTTTTGTGGATGGTCTTCACCAGCGCAGGGGAGCGTTGGAAACGGAGCCCAAACAATTCCCATCTGGTGGTTCGACGCTGGAATCCTTGCAGATCTACATGAACCGAAACTTCCATCAGCACCCTTTTTCTCCTCGTATACTTTTCTTTCCTGGGACTTCTACCTGTCTCATGGCACCACTCGCTGCTTCTCCTCCGTGCCTTCCACGCAGCGCAGTGTCACAGCTGTAAATGGCAGGGCCACATGTAAACAACACCGTCGTGTGCCACGCTCGCCACGATGCCGTACACCCTCCACAGATCTGATGATGAATTCGCTGGCGTTTAATGCCGCCTGTAATTTCTAAAATCCCTGCGGTGAATTCGCATCACGCCATTACATTTTGGGTACCCAACGGCATCTTCGGTTTTCGGCGCACACCATTGGAAGATGATGTGACAAAAAAGCTATCATACATGATTGAGGTGGGGGCGCAATCCAATCCATGCAAGACCCCCTCACCCCCTTGTTTTACCTACAATATAATATAATGTATATATATATATGTATTAAAGTCTGTGTCCCACTTAGCCCCTTTACCGTTCCGCTGCAAACTCTTCGTCTGATATTCCCGAGTCGGACTCCGCAGGATGTGCGATGCGGACGTTGCTCAGCATGTCGTGTACCTCCGCGCCCGACTCCTCGAATACACGGGCGGAGAAACTTGTCCGGCGACACGGCGCGCCACGACCGCCATCCGGCATG
The DNA here is from genome assembly GCF_000209065.1 of Trypanosoma cruzi. Taxonomy (NCBI): domain Eukaryota; phylum Euglenozoa; class Kinetoplastea; order Trypanosomatida; family Trypanosomatidae; genus Trypanosoma; species Trypanosoma cruzi. The sequence goes on from NW_001849480.1 coordinate 76,307, forward strand.
ATACTGCTCTCCCCATCCGCGCACACACCACACGCCGGCCGCTCGATCCAGCCCGGGGAGCGCTTCCGCCGGCGTGACATGCCACGTGAGGCGGCCGACACCGCTTCGTGGCGCTTGAGCGTGTTTTGAATGAACCGCAGCAATCGTTCTGCTTCCGGTGACCGCGCTGATGCCAATGGACTCGCCGTCTTTGCGGGCGGCTGGCCACTATGGGGCAAAACGACGTCGGTTGTCATTGCGGCCGGGGTGTCAAGCAGAATGTAGCGATGAACAAACAACAGGGCGTCGCGGTACCCGGCATCGTACGAAACAACCGCGGTGCGGTACAACTCGGTGACACTCTTCGCTGCATCCGCGAAACGCGCCCGCAGCGCTTCTCGACCGTACTTCGGGTTGGTGGACATAAAAACTTTTAGTGTCAAACGCAAATAGTCGGGAAAAAAAAAGGAACAAAACAACAACTAGAAGAGGGAAAAAAAAATGCCGCTTCGTAAGCAAAACACCAGAGACACAAGGAGCCAAAACCACAGCACGGACAGAAAATATTTAAGCACACATACATAAACATACGGGGTAGTATTCATATATCCGTTTTCTGTGTTATTTGCTGGATGAAACGAGTGGGAGGGGTTGTGCTGTTAAAGGGATGAAGAAGACCATTTTATGCGCCGTGCGACCTCCAGTTTGGAGCGGCGCGAGACTCCCAAAACCCCAGAGGAAAGTCTTGCGAGATCTTTTCCGTGCAGCGAGTATCGCACCACATCGCCCCGCAATGTGTGCAGCTCCCCACCGAGAGCCACAATAAACGCGTGAGGGGCGCACGTGTCCCACTTCTTGATGGTGTCTTCTGGTGAGATGAATACATCGCAACTCTGCACAGAAGGCGACCCTGCGAGCATCGATGAAATAAGAAACATCAGTTTGTTACCCGCGCCTCTTGCACCATGCATCTCAATGGGAAAAAGCTTCTCAAGTACATCAGCAAAGCACTGACTCTTCGTTGTACTGGAACCAATTACACGCAGCACGCTGTTCGCAGATACAATTTTGTAGGTGGCAGCGGGTACCACGCGCCTACCCTCATGCACAATAAAAGGTTCTTTTAATCCAAAGTTCCACACATACGAAAGACTTGTGCTGCTCCTACTGCTGTTTTCAGAGATCATTTGTGCCACGCTGAAGCCAAACACGCGGTTCACTACCCCGGCGACCGGAACACCATCGAGAGTAAGACCCACAAGTGTCAGTGGAACTTCCCACAGTCCCTCAACAAAACAGTTTGTCCCGTCAATGGGATCAATAAACACACCAACCCTCTCGCGCAGTTCCTTCCATGTTGTCGCAGTCACTTGACTACCCATGCGGCATGCGTGGGCCTCAAGCTCCGTCTGATACGGCACCAAGGTGAGTTCCCTATAATACTTCTCCACACAGCGTTCCGCCAGAGATTTCACAGATACGCTTGCCACTTCTTCCTCCCCGACAATTGTGAAGGGCATATCAGAGAATGCGTCCCGCAAAACATGTTCCACGACGGCCTGCGTCACGACATCTGCCGTGGTCACAAGGTCCATGGCGGCGGCGTCCTCCTTGTTGCTCAACTGCTCCTTCACTTTGACGGTTACCGCCTGGTGCAGCAATGCTAACAGAACCTTCTTTGTTTGTGGGTCCTGATCCATGATGGGGAGAGCGGGCAGCTGCGTTTCAAGCTCCTGCACCTTCAGTAGTTCCAGCGCAATGTACCGCTGGGCCGCCAGCGCCCCTCGCACGCAGACCGTAAGCACATGGAGAAGATCCACAGACACCATGGCGCACCTCCGTAATGATTTCGCCCCGTCCAAATTCTCTACAAATAAACTCCTCCAAAGCGACAAGGGAGACGCGGGGCAAAGAAGTAGCCGGATGGGTGGGAAATTGCAGGATCACAACAGAGGAACAGGCAAACACACAAGAAAAAAGAAGAGAGGAAAAGCACAACAAGTAAAAAAACAACAACAACAAACAAACAGGGAAGGCACACACTTCTCCCTCCCCCTTTTGCGTCTCATATTCCCGACGGTGCCGGCGACAAAACAACTCCTGCTGCGACGGCTCGCAGAAAATATCAACCGCACATCGCATCGGCCCTGTCACGATCCGTATTTCGACAGGCAACCGACCTTGTAGCCTACCTCGCGCAGCATCCCATTCAGCGTGACGGCACTGTTCATCCACAACGACGGTGACAACAACGACGCTGTCGCACGGGCGAGAGGGCACGAGCAGCGCATCACCGCCGGAATGCAAACAGCCGCGTCTCGCTCACTTTCTGTGAGTTCGGCAAAATAACTCGACGGGGGCCGGATCCAACTCCACTCGTCTCCCGCCGTGTATTCCGCGGCAAACGGCATCGCCTTCTCGCAGGCGAGCTCCAGCAGGAGAAGCGTGGGGTCGTGATGCGCCAGCAGTTGCTGCCGTGCGTCGGCAAACGCAACGGCGTCAGCGCGCAACAGCGAGACGTGTGCCAGCGCCGGCCCGTGCGCCGCCGCGAGAAGTGCCGCCGTGTCGCTTCCCCAATCAACAATTTTCATTTTGTTCGCCGCTCCAAAGGCAACGGTGTTTGCCGCAACTTCCTCTTCAAGCGCCGCGGCACCCATCGCCGGCATGACGATGGCAACGTGGTACGCTGCGGTGTTGTCGTCATTGCCCGCATCGCCGCTGAGAAGGGCAACAACACACCGAAATCGATCGCCCAGTGAGTTCATTCACCCAACGTCAACGCAGAGTGGCTGCTGCTGCTGCAGAAGACAAAAAAAGAAACAAAGCAAAAGGCAGAGAGAACAGTTATAAAGGAGGGGAAAAAAAAGGGGCAGCAGCCAACAAACTCAGCGGGGGGAAAAAAAAAGCGGTGGACCGACAGAAGCGGATTCCCACGCACAGACGGAAAACAAAAAACAAAAAAAAACAATAAAAAAACACAAAAGGAATGCAACACATAAATATACATGCACATAAATAAATATATATATTTATATATTTGCATCCCTTCACGGCACCATGCCCCGCATTCTACAACAGCTTAAATAGGCGTACTACCAGTTGTAATAGCCATAAGTACAGATGGTTACAAGCGTATTAATACATGTGTGCCTGTAAATAAACCAAAAAGGGGAATAGAAGGTAAGTATGGATGAATCTGCGTACACACAGAGAGAGAGAGAGAAAAAAAAATCCGTTCAACACACAAACTATATTTGAATTTCAACGCTTCTTGTCCCATCTTTGTTTTTCCTTAGCATTATTACTTTGTTGTTGTTGTTGTTTTTGTTGTTTGTAACGAGTGTGAAACATTTACTTCCCAAGATATCCAACAACGTTGTCAACGAGAGTGTACAGCAGGTGACCACCAAGCGCGGGGTAGCGCATCAACATAGAGCGCGCCACACTCTCGCCATTGGGTTTCTGGTGTGACTCCATAGCACGTATTGCGTCATTCACAAGATGCTCAATTCTGTCGTAGCAGGCATCTTGGGCATTCATACGTGCAGCCAGACGGAGGGTATATGTCTTCAGCATCTGCAGGGTCGCCTGCAGCTCTGTTGAGTAGTGGAAGATGCGAGCCGTGGCACCGCGTGTCGTCTTCACCTTCGTGTGGAAAACGTCCTTGTTGTTAAATACCAGCGAAAGGGTAGCCATCGCCATCACCTGAGGAATGGCGCTGAAGGTAAACACGGATGGATCCCGCAGGGAGGCGAGGTACTCAACGACGTGCGGCACGTGCACCAGGGCATCCGCCACCATCGCGTTCAGGCACTCAACGGCTTTGGCCTCATGCAATTCGTCCTTAAAGGCGTGAAGATCGTCCGTGTACTTCTCCCATATCTCGCGTGGCCAAAAGACACGGGGCGGCACCTCGCGAATGTCCTCGTAAAAGTCACGAATAATGTTTGTCTTCTGCAAAAACAGTCCCATGTGATTGGCGTTCGTCAGGTCATCGGCAAGCCGCACGTCCTCCAGCCCACTCGATACATACAGAAGTGTGAGGCCGTGCCCAACAAGTCCGGCGACGTAGTGGCAGTAGAGATCGTAATCCGCCTTGGTCTCAACCTTTCGCGTAAGGAAGTCGCACATTCCATTCGCCATCCGTTCGCAAATACCAGAGATGACGTCCTGGTATGCCTTGCCAAGCCTCGAGTAGGCGCGCGTGACGTGTGTATAGCGCTCAAGAAGCTCGCGCTCACGGCCCACACCGACGCCGGACATGCACCACGTCGTGTCGTGCAGGTGCTCATGAAACTTTGGCAGCTCCCGCAGCTTAAAGTCAACGGGAATACTCATATCGTCCTCCACTGTGTCGAGGGCACGAAGGACAAGGTAAAAAATGCACACTGCATCTCGCATCTCTTCATCGAGCTCCATGATTACAACCGCAAATGAACGTGAGACGGCCTGCAGTATGTCGTAGCAAAAGCGGAGATCCTCGTCGTTACACGCAATACCCTTTTCAATGCGACGCAGCCGCCACTTCATACGCACCATGGCGTACAACTCCTCCATGTACTCCATTTTTCTTTTTCTTCTTGTTTTGTTTTGTGGTTATTTTTAACTTTTTATTTCGGGGGTATATTTATTTGTATATATATGTTGTTTTCTGGCCGCTGCTACTCTACAAGGAGCGAGGCGACGGTCTGCTAAAACCCCTACGACTGTGCTGCACTACACGGAGGGAGAAGAAGAGAAGGGTAAGAAAAGAAGCGGTAAAATGCCACGTTCGGCGAGATGACGGAGAAATGTAACTTCGCCCATTTCCCTCCTTTGCCGCTGCTCAAACAGCCGCCATCGCCCCCCGCACCCGCCCTCCACCGAGAAGGCAAAGACACACACAGAAAGAAAGGCAAGGATGATGGATACATGCAGATGAATGCGAACTCAGACGGTCGTCAAGCACACACACATAAACAGACAGACAGAAATTGTATATGCATATCCGCGCGCAATCATGCAGGCATACGGTCTACGCTACACACTGCAGGGCCACGATGACGATGGAGTTCGTTTTGTGTGTGTGTTTCACGTCGGGGGTAAATTCAGCAATCGTCGAAGCCTCGTCGTTAATGCCGCCAGCTGCGCCACTGTGAGCTCCACGCGGTACTCCCGCGGCCCCGCCTTTAAACCCACAGCCTCGGAAGGCGCATGTGGAGGAGGCGGTGGATGAATGGCCGTGCATGACAAAACCGCCACGTTCGGATTCAACGGACTCTCCCGCACAGTTAACGCCGTCACTTTCATTCGCCCCCTTCCTCTTTACAGCCAAACCACTCCACACATAAATCCACGCACAGACACACCCCTTCCCCTGCGGTAAAACAAAGAAAAAAAAAAATTCACCAGAAACAGCAGTCAGAGCAAAAAAAAAAAGATTGAGAGAGAATCATCCCCCACTCACATGGCGTGAGAGCCGTGTGCAGCCACGGCGGCAAAAGGGGTAAAACGTGTGTCTGTGCGAAGCCCATCCGCCCACCGTCTGTTCATCGCAGGCACCAATCGCTCCTCCTCCCCCTTCCCCTTTCCGCACAGGCCCATGCAGACAAAACACAACCAGACATCCCACACGTCCACATGGACTACATTACATGTGGGATGCACACATGAGCACAAAAAGAGAGGTGTTGGGGGGAGCAGAAAAAGGGCGGCCCTGCAGACGCACCGCCCCGCTCCCAGAGGCACTCCTCCGGGGGAAAAAGGGGGAGGAGGGAGGGAGAGGAGACGGCCGAAGAACAATAACAAAAAAGACGGAACTTCACAGCAAATCAGTGAGAAATAAATAATTAAAAAAGAAGAAAAAAAAAGAAAAGGTTAAGGAAAAATCGGAATACATCATACATATATCGTATATATTTATATATATGTATATAAGAAGGCGCGGCTCTGCTGCGGTGGATGGAGGGATGGCGCAGAGCCCATCCTGCCGTGTTGTCCGCCTTCTCCCCCCCCCCATCCACCCACTCTCCGCAAACGAAGAAGCACACAAAAACACAAACAAACAAACAAGCACAATATATCCGCAGTAAAACACGGCACCATGAGGAGGCGGCGGCCACGGTCCAGCAATACAAAACCAACAAAAAATGGTGGCCGCAGTATTTATCCTTAAAGCACACAAATACTACAACTAAAACACACACACACACACACAAATAAACCCATAAGAAAAAACAAAAACAGGACGTCGTTCAGAGCTTAAAAAACACACACACAAAAAAAAAAAAAAGAAGGCATCAATGATGAGGCACTCGCCACACACAAAAAAAAAAAAAGGTCGCAAAATAAACCAATACGTGAGAGACAAGAAACCATCATTTGCAAAATACATCCATGTACCCACACACACGCATAAATACATCTGCTTGCCACATTAGGCGCCCGTATTTATATATGTATGCGGATATTCCATTGCAATGCAGAGCACACACACACACACACAAATAGTAAAGCCCAAAGGAAGAAGTAAACGCAAAGGAAAATAAAATAAAAAAAACCCAGAGGGAATAATATGCAACAAACGTCCTCTTCTCCACAGGAAATGTGATGTGTCGTATCTCAACAACACAAAGACACACGCACATGATCCTCCTGCGTTCCCACAACTTACATTTCTTCTTTTTTTTTTTTTTTTGTTTCTTTTTTTTTTTTCTTTATTTCTTTTGTCTTCGTCTTCTTTTGTGCGTTCTGTTTACTCCTTTCAATTGGGGAAAAAAAAAATATATTTTTTTTTTGTCCCTTTTAGCCGCTGCACGGCGGTATAATGCCGGCACGGCAAGGGAGGGGGGAAGGAGGCATTCATCGCGTACACGCGCACAAATGGATTGGGTGAGACGACCCCTCATTTCCCCCCTTGCGCTTCTCTTCATTTCGATGTGTTCTCCTTTTCGTCTCTTCCGCACGTGTACATTTTTTTTTTTTTTCTTTTCATTTCGTTTGTCTTCACTTCCTTCTAAAAAGAAAGAAGAAAAATCCTCTTTTTTTTTGTTTGTTTGTTTTCCTCTTTTTTTTTCTTTTTTTTTGTAAAAAAAATTTTATTTTTATTTCCCTCCTTTTGAATTCAACTTTTTTTTTTTAAATATTTTTCTTTAAATTTTCTTTTGTTGTGCTTCGCCACCTCCACGCTCGACCGCTCATTTGTTAACCAAAAGTTTTTTGTTCTTTTTTCCATTTTCCCTGTTTGCAGGCGTGGAGTGACGTCAACGCCGCTCCACCAAAACACGTCGGGCGTGCCATCGCACAGATGTAACGGGCTGCCGGCGGAATAAAATAAATGCAGAGAAGAAAAAAAAAAAAAAAAGGAAAAAAAAAAAACATGCGTGCATCCATGGATGTAATACCAATAAAATACTCCGGCCTGTGAGTATACATGCATACAAATATATATGTATATATGTATATATGTGTATGTATACTCAATGCTCCTAGGCCTGTGTGTCTCTCTCTCTCTCTGTGTGTGTGTGTGTGTACATTACAAAAATACATCGAATGGATCTGCATGAATTTCTCACCGGAAAGCGCACATCCACGGATCTTTCTCTTTCTTTCTCTCTCTCTACATGAACGCCTTAAAATGGCAAGGCGTTCTGCAGAGCGACAAGCCACTCCTCGTACGACGTCTCGTTGACTTCTTTGAACCAAAAGGCCTTCCCAGTTTGGTTTTTCATCGCAAAGACAAACTTTTCATGCGCAATCGCGGCGTCAATGGGACAAACGGATGTCAGGGCGTTCAGTTCAACACGCTCCTCCGAGCCAGTCGCCACATCCCGCATAACGACCGCCTCCTCGTCCAACAAAAGTTCGCAATCCTGCCAGCCGCGATCTGCCGTGTGCCGGGTGACAATCCCTCGCCGCGGCACCACACGACTGCTCTCGTAGTCTTGAATGTCGGAGTTGAGCACCTCGTCCACGTTGCAGGCAATGTCCTTCTGCACATTCTGCGGAATGCGGTTGTGGTTCAATACACTACGACGCAGCGTCTCAAGCCCTTTGCGGATAAACGGCTGTTGAAACAACTGTCGAAGAGACGGGCGATACTTCGGGTCAAGCGAGAGCAGCTGGTCGCACACGTTGCGTAGATCTTCACTGTAAATATTTGGAAGCGGCTGGCGGCGGGCGTGCAGAATGTTGTCAATGAGCTCGTCCATGTTACGGCCGCCAAAGGGGCGTTTGAGGACAATAACTTCATACAACACAACACCAAGCGCCCACATCTCACTCTTCTTGCTGTATGGTGCGCGGCGCCAGAGCTCCGGGCTCAAGTAGTACGGCGTGCCGCAGAATGTGGAGCCGACTGGGTTGGAGAGCGAGTCCTCATACTGCCGGGAGAAACCAAAATCGCCCAGCTTCACCAGCCCTGTGGTGGTAAGAAGGACATTGGCTGTTTTCAGGTCCCTGTGCATCATCTTGTTCATGTGGATGTGGTCAAGGGCAAGACAGAGCTGTAGGAAAATAAATAGGACCTCGTGCTCCTTAAAATACCGTGTGGACTGCTGTCGTGCTTTAATTTGCTTGTAGAGATCTCCACCGTCAGCGTATTCCATGATGATCAGAAGCATCCCACCCCGTTCGTAAGAAACGTGATGTCGTATGATGTTCGCATTGTTGCAGCGCGAGAGGCACTTTACTTCGTTTGTTACAAAACCGCGATCCTTGGAGCTCATGTTGTTGGTGTCCATGACTTTCGCCGCGTAGATCGTCCCTGTTTCCCGTTCCTCCACACGCCACGCGCTGCCAAAACTGCCCTGGCCCAGTAACTTCTTCTTTATATATTTGCAATCCGGATGCGTGCCAAGAATGCCCTCCAATGGGTCGGACTTCGCGGCATCACCTTCGGCGGGGGGTTGCGGCAGGCCGCTATTGGCATTTGCCATCCGTTTTGTGTCGGTCATTGTCCTCACTATCACTGAGCAGAGAGGGAGAGAGAGAGAGATAGACAGCAGGGGAGAATACATACATGTACACCACACACAGACATAAAAAACAAAAACAAAAACAAAAACAAAAAGGAAGGATTGAAACATGACAGTGCAGTCAAATTTCTTCCATTCACTCCTTTCCGCCCAACGGCTTTGAACGCGCATCCATGCCTGGGGAGATGGAGAAAATCCTGCCACCCACCCGGAGGAGCCGGAACGACGATGATCATCATCCAAACGATCGGCAAGAAAATAATAATGGTGCGATGAATTAGAAGAAAAAAAAGGAAAAAAGAAAGAAAGAAAGAAAGGAAAAGATAAAGCGGTAAAAAAGTTGGAAAGGCATCGAACGTACGAAAGGCATTCAAAAAGTCTCAAAGAGGAATAATTAATAATAATAACAATAAAAGTCGCACGCGTCGCTGGCAAATAAGGCCTTCGTCATTATGTCGTTTCGTCCACTTCGTGTGTGCCCATCTGTTATTCTCGTTTTCAAAACATATCACTCACACTTCCCATCTCCCTCTCTCTATAAGCATAAACATACAGGTATATTATGTATGTATGTATATGTTCCCGTTAAATTATCATGGCAACTTTGCTCCTTTCCCCTCCTCCCCCATCTTCTCCTCTCTTTCCCTTTCCCAGAAGCCAATTGCGCCACTACGAACGTGTCTTGTCGTGCAACTGCGGAAAAAACAAGTGACCCATAAACAACTGCCAGTTGTACATCTTTACACAAAGACACACACACACACACAAGTAAGAATGAGAAGAGGGAGGAAAAAGCCTTCATAAAACAAAATACGATACGTTTACTCGGGTTTGCTGGCCATCTCACCCTCCTTAAAGGTAAGCTTCTCTACCTTCTCTGCACGGTCCCGTATTCGCCGCATGGCCCCCATCGCAGCCTTCAGCATATTTTCATCCTCAAAGAGGCTTTCAAAACAATTTTCTAACGCATCGGTTCCCTGGCATTGAGCCGTCAGACGTGTCACCTCTTCAACCGCAGTCAAGGGCGACGGCGGTAATAACGAGACGCCACTCAAAAAGACACCATTCAACTCCACCTTTTCTGTAAGCCACTGCATGTGCAGCGCATCATTAGTTCCCCACGGAATATCGGGATGATCCTGCGCAAAAGCCGCCTCAATTTTCCGGACTCCCTCGGAAATGGAGCCAACTTCTTTCGCCTCCACCATCGAGACTGCCACCGACAGTTCCTTCAGTTTGCGCTGCAGTTTGGCGTGAAACAGGCGTCTGCTATCCTTCCACGGTACCACGCCCCGCACGGCACCCGTGGCCTGCATGCGAAAATGGGTGTCGTGTAGATCTGCAAAGCGAATGGCAAAATCGCGGTAAAGCGGCAGCAGGCGGTTCTCTTCATCTCGAAGCCTCTGATGGTCTAATGCGGCAAGGTGTGGGTTACTGCGACGGATGAGCTCCCGTACATCGTTTTCCCGGAATTTGATTTCCACAACACCAGACGGCTCCATCACGCCACCGCGGGAGGTGGGATCGCAGTACATCTCAACCACACCGTTGTGGTTGATGGAAGGGTCAACGACAACCCACGCCCCGCCCCGCAGCTCACCGCAGGGAGGAATGTAAATAAAGAGAGGACAGTTGTAGACACGGACATTATCGACGATGGAGGCACCAAACTTGAGCACCTCGTCAAACATGTCTCGCATTCCACCTGAAAAACCGCGCCAGTTCGCCAAAATAAAGCATGGAAGGCCGCTCGTGATGAAAGTCGTCAAGCGCATCTGCCCGTCT
>NW_001849480.1:87124-88816 GCF_000209065.1 Trypanosoma cruzi
TCACGCCATTCGGCACCATTATCCTCTTTCCACCAAGCTGGCCGTTGTCGGTGTAGACCTCTTTTCCAAGAAGACGGTTGAGTGCCCCGGCGCCTGTCAAGATGAGTGGTGCATCGTCTGTCTGAATCACACGGCGGCCAATGCGGTTCAAGTATGCTCCGATACCAACGCTGCGTCCCGTCACAACGCTGATGGTCGGCACTTCGCTGTAATTTTTAGACATCTGCCCCGCCACAAGACCGGAGCCGCGCAGGTTCTCCACACCCAAATACTCATCCGGTGCACCAACAATGCCGCGGATAACGTAACGCGTTTCACCGTTGCCGTCTTTTTCCTGCCTTGGCTCCACCGATAACCGCACGCCAAGCCGCATCAGCTCCTCGTAATCTTCAGGCAAGAGATACAAATATTTCAACTCATTCGTCTCACTCAGGGCAACACGAAACCGCTTCTTTACCTCCACACTCAACCCAAGTCGCGCCCCACTGTTGGCGCTGATGTACACAAAAGGCACACGTAATCTTCGGGCCAGCTCGGAGGCCGCAGAGAAAACGTCATCCTCCGGAACGGCAAAAGAGCCGGACTGAAACGCAATGTCATTGGCAACCATCACAATACGACGAATTCCGGCGGTGTCCGTGTCGCTGTCGTAGTACGTTGGGGGAACAATAGTCACCAGCCACACAATCATTCCACATGGGATGTGTCCCAGCGGTTTCTTTTCGCAGAGGGTCTTGCCGTCGGAGGCGTCAAGAAAAAGTTCCTTCGCCCTGATCACCTCCTTTGGAATACATTTCCATGAGAGGCCTCGCCCGGATGCATGTTTCTCCCATTGATTTCTCAGCACTGTTTCCAGCAGCAGCGGCCAGTCGTGCACGTAGACGGTTTTTAAGGACCGTGCCTGAAGGCGCCTCAGTTGTTTTGAAGAGACCATCGGATACGGCCCCAACGGGAGAGATTCCTCAATTTCATCACTCGTCTCACACCCCGGCGTCTCCATCTTATCACGTGAAGGAAGCAGGTTTCGCAGCGCCTCCAGCTTCGACAGAGTGCGTAAGAGAGTACGAGGCGCAAGGTTACTGTTATGATTGTTATTGGTGCCATTGGAACCGTTGCCCTTATCCTTTGAGCCAGAATAAAAGTCGTTGGTGCTTTCATTTAACTTGGATGGGGTTGTGAGGACGACGTCCTCTGAGCTCTCTGCGCGGCGCAGGCAAATCACGCTGTTTTCAATCAACTCGTAGCATGTACGCATGACAACATGATAGCCCGAAGGGGATGATATCATAACGCGGAACGGGATGCAGCCGCTGCTGACCTTCAAGTTGAATGAGAGCTCCACCTCAGCAACACCCAAGTAAGTCAACCGCTGCCGATAAGACTTGAGGACACGCTCAAATAGTCTCTTCATCTTCGCAATGTCAAATGTAAGCTCCGCCATTTTGATAAAGACGTGATTGTAAATGGGATACCTGAAGGCGTTGTCGTTGCGCGCAAATTCCAGCGCACCAAAACACTTGGTAAGCATGTGCCCTGCGTCAACCTCATTTGCCTCCGTCCAGGCCTCGACGCCCAAATCACGTGGGCTCAAAAACACACGCGCAAAGATGCGGCTCTCCAAGTACGATGCATTCTTCTTCTTTGGCGTCGCACGAAAGACGTGAACATCCTTGAATGGTGTCGGGTACATGG
>NW_001849480.1:88916-120302 GCF_000209065.1 Trypanosoma cruzi
AGCGAGTTCTCCACAAATTGCGCAATATTTTTTCCATCGGTGTTAAATGGAGAGCGCAACAGGGCCAATGTAATATGGCCCGTCAACTCCATGCCGCGTACGTCCTCGTCACGCTGACACGCCTGAAATAGCTCCGCAAGCTCCTTAAAGTAGGTGTCGCGGCCACGCACATACACGCCAAAACGCTGGGCATTGGTCGTGGCGGCAGAAAGAATAGCTGGTAGGTTTTCGCGACACACTGTCCAGTGGCTGCAGAGGGACGATGCACTGGCCACCTCACCGCCATTTATTTCTTGTGAAATGACGCTCCTCCTAGATCGCTGATACGCCACAATTTCCTTATGGATCTTCTCGCACCCTTCCTTCGTATTGAAGCTACACGCCATGAGGCGACCCAGCTGTGGGTCAGACCACCAAAGAATGGTTTCATGCTGGACAACATAGGCATCCGAGAGGGTGATGGGTGTACTCATCAGCAACTCCTCCGGATTATCGATGTCAATCATCTCAAGATGGCCAACTGCCCGCTCCGTACCATTACCATCGCTATCTTCGCAGTCCAGAGCTGCAGAGGAGCGTAAGACGACAGACACGACACCGACACCCATCTCCGTCCACGAGTCGTCGTCAGACATGGTCGCGTAGAGCTTCGCCTTGGTAAGGCTCTCATCCCCGTCGTCCATCTCCATCACGTCCCCCTCTGTGTCTCTGTTAGTCCGTATGTACGGTGTTGATTTCCTTCGGGCCCCTGCTCTCTGCAGCACCTTCGCAGCTTCTACAATCAGTGAAGTTCTTCGATGGTAAGAAAGAAAAAAAAAATAATAATAAGATTTATGTGCAGGAATAAATCCAAAAAAGACTACAGGAGGACGGGAACGTGCCGCACATGAGAAAGGCAGAAGGTCACATAATTGCGAGCACTCCTTCCTTTAACCCCTCTGAGATAAATACACTTGTTTATGCGATTGCAATGGCACCACCTCTGCTTTACTGTTCGTATAATAATAACTGCAGGCACACGCTCTTCCTGTGCCCAAATCAACCCATAACTAATCACAATGGCAATGATAAACCGAAGCGTGTGGTGTTATCTACCACGCGACATGGAGAGCTCCAGACAGTCCCTGGGGCTCATCTCCAGCTGCGACACGGCACGGCCGCGCTCAATTAGGTCATCAAATTGCGTTACGAGCACTTCAAATTGAGAAAGTCGTGTGTCATTTTTGCGGCGCTGTTCGTTAAGCATTTTTGAATACCGCACCATTGACCGCGTCACGTCTTCTGTGGAAACTGAGCGGCGCAACGGAGCCACTACGGCGGGCGAGGCACCAGAACAACGGTGGTGCGACCTCCCCCGCAGTGCATGCAATGACGCCCAGTCTGTCACGCCAGGCCGCTCTCGTCGAAGGAATTCGACGCCGCACCCAAGAAAAAGACGACTCTTCTCGTCGAGGAGGCGAAAGACAGCAGCAGTCACCGTCTCCGCAAACTGCGAGAGACCGCCCACGACCCATTGGCAGAAGTCTTTTCTGCTGCAGAAGTCGCTGGCGTTAAACTGCTTCCTTGACATCGCCGCCAGCGTCCCGTGAGTGATACGACATACTTCCCGCATTTCCTGAAGCTCCTCCCACAACAGCGTGTATCGGCCCTCTGCTTCCTGCAGACAACAATTGTAGCACTTCCCCTCCAACTGAAGCGTATGTGTCTGCTGCTGCTGCTGCTTCTCATGATATGACGGCACCCCCTGCTCTGCGTCACGCCGCTCGACGGACATCTTTCGGAGGTTATCCATCTCTGCCCGCAGCTCCGTCATCTCGTGCTTATGTTTGGAACGCATCCGTGCGGTGGCCTGCTGGGCCGCTTCCTCCTGCTCGCGCAGTCGGGAACGCAGCACGCACATCTCCTCCTCGTGGCTGCGCCTTTCCTCTCCCCGACGGACATTGCTCTCCCTCAGCTCAGCGCGCAGAGACTCAACACGTCCCGTCATCTCCGCCATCTCTCGTCTTATACGTGCCTCGTACGCCTCGCGCTCCTCACGCAGCTGGCGACATGCTTTCTCCGATTGCTCCTGTGTATTCCGCAATGCTCCCATGAGTGCCGCCTTCTCGCTCTCGTGCACTTTTTGCAGCTCGTTCAGCTCCTCAGCCATCAATGCTCCTCCACGCAGCCGCACATCCACGTGCTGCCGCGTTTCGAGGAGTTGCCGCAGGTTCATTTCCGACCGATGCAGGAGCTCCTCCGAAAAGCGCTCTACATCCCTCAGCATTTCAGCGGCGGTGAGAAAAGCAGAACGACGGCCCACCAATTCCTCCTGAAAAGAGAGTAAAACACGCTCGTATTGCCTCACGATGCCATCAACTGCATCACGCCGCTCGACGGACATCTTTCGGAGGTTATCCATCTCTGCCCGCAGCTCCGTCATCTCGTGCTTATGTTTGGAACGCATCCGTGCGGTGGCCTGCTGGGCCGCTTCCTCCTGCTCGCGCAGTCGGGAACGCAGCACGCACATCTCCTCCTCGTGGCTGCGCCTTTCCTCTCCCCGACGGACATTGCTCTCCCTCAGCTCAGCGCGCAGAGACTCAACACATCCAGTCATCTCCGCCATCTCTCGTCTTATACGTGCCTCGTACGCCTCGCGCTCCTCACGCACGTTTTTTTGCTCTACAACGTCTTCTACAACACCCGCGGTGGCAATTCTACTCTCAAGAAAGGTTTGGTATTGCAATAACTCCTCAAGCAATGTCTCATGCCGTTCTTTCTGCGCCTCAAGCGCATCTGTGGTGATGGAGTGCATGTTGTCAACAAAGACTCGTACGTGTTCGGCCATCAGTGACCTTTCTGTGGAAAGAAGCCGCTTTGCCTGCTTAATTGGTACGGCCGCAGCTCTGCAAACCTCCTGGCAGAATTCTAACCAGAGGCACTCGCGTCCCGCACACCAGTTCGCAGCATTCTCAGTAATTGCGGTACACAATGTGCCATAACGTTTCATTTCCTTAAAGAACTGTTTGTTGCGCTGAGCGTGTATGTTTTCCATCTCGCTTCTAGTAGCTGCCGCTTCGGCTGCAGATAATTCTGCCGCCATCACAAACCAAGCCGTCCTCTGGTGCATATGAAAAAGTAGCATATGAAGTTTGGCGTCTTGCACCCTCGTCATCAATCCCGTTGAGGAATCGAGCCAAGACACGGCGACTCCAGCAATGGCTGCCATCTGCTTTCGAGCTCGCCGTTCCTTCTTCCTGTGGGCAAACAGCAGCCACCGGCCAAACGCATTTCGTGCGCAATATTCAACGAGGAGACAGCCAATATCCTGCAGCTGCCCAGTGGCACTTTCAAGCTCCACAAGCATCGCCTGCTTCTCCTCATGAAATGTTGCAGCAATGCACACGGCATGAAAGCCTTGCTGTAATTCTTGCTGCTCGCAGAACTCCTCGTACTGCAGAGAAATACGTTTCGCGTCTTCCATGGCGACAATTCGTTCAAGGTGAGCTGTGTGCTCACTCAGCAGTTGTGTGAGATGAATGTCTTTTGCCGCCTGCTTCCACCGTTCAACGTGGGCCGTTAGCCTGGCAACATCCTCCCACAGCCACACACACTGCCGCTCCCCTGCCAGGAGCTCTGCGCGCATGCGTGACTCCGTCATCTTACGCTCCGCCTTGTAGCGCAACGACTGCCGTGCGGCACCTTCCAGTTCAGTGACACAACGTCGAACGAAGAACTCGTCTTGCAGCAGCTGCGTCAGTGCGGTGCAGTAACGCCGTTCCCGCCACTCAACCGCAGTGCGCCACATTTCTTTCTTGACTTCCTTCAACGCTACGTGTGACGTCTGCACCACTAGTGCAAGCCTTCGGTTAACTACATGCAGTTGCCATGAATTCCAAATGCGCCACGTTTGCCCCGCAACGTGGGCGCGGTGTAACAGCGTCGCAGCTGTCGCCGCTCTGCACCGCAGACTTGCCTCCTGACTTGTGAGTGCCGCGCGGGTCGCTTCACGATGCCGCTCAGCATCCTCGCAACGTCGCTGCAAAACCACCACCTGCTGGCTCAGCGGGGCAAAAAGATCCACCTGTCTCGTTAGCCCTTTCAATTTCTCTGTCAGCTCTGCGTTGCACTTCACTGCATCGCAAACCAAAGCAAGAGACGCACGGTGGAGCAAATGGATCTTCGCCGATGCGCAAATATCCACTGCACTCCACGCCACGTGCATCATTGAATCAAACGATGCCTGCTGCACTCTCAGTACAGTTGCGAGCTCCGCGGCTCGCTGCTCCTCCTTGTGACTCGTCTCCTCTGCGGTCATTACATATTGTGTGAGCCGCCTCTCTCGCTCCGCATAGTACCGTGCCAACTCCTCCTGCTGCCTCAGATAATTGCTCGTACGCTCGCTAAACTCACGGGACATCTCACCCATAGACGTCTTGAGACGCGTCACCACCTCCTCTCGCTCTTCTTCCACGCGGGAGATTGCGTTGTGCACACGCCGTTCATGCGCTCTATTAAGTGACACGTGCTGCTGAAAGTCCAACTCGGCGCGTTGCAACTCGTGCTGGGCGCACTGAAGTTCCGCCTCAAGCTCCAGTTGTCGACACCGCTGCACTTTTAACGCGGCTTCAAGCCGCTTCGCCCTCCAGCGGTAAAAGCACCGTGCCTGCAGTTCCCTGCCTGACCTAATCATTGCATACCGGCACGCTATTGCGCCACAGCTCCTCCTGAACCGGCGTCCGCTCTCTGCGCGCTGGCGATCCGCGCGGGCACAAAGGGCTCGGCGTATCCATTGGTTCAGTGCCCGCATCCGCAGCCGCCGCGCTACAGCACTCTGAAAAAACGTCACAGCAGCATCCTGCGCAGCGGCAATTTGGATGTCCTTCACCGTCAGCTGCTGCTGAAACTTTTCCTCCCGTCGCTGCTGCACGTCGAGTTGGCCCTCAAAGTACCGCCGCATCGCCTGCCTCGCTGCGTCCACGCCACTCTCCTCCTGCGGCGCAGATTCCACGCCCCTCTCCTTAAGAAGGCCGCAGAGGAGGTGTGTGCCCCGCTCGAGGTGTCGCAGCGCCTCCTCCTGCTTCGCCTGCGATGATAACTGCAGGCCCAAATGTCCGTCCGTCCCGTCGTCCACCTGCGGCGCATCCCGCATCCGACGGAGGGCAATCAGATCTTGTTGTGCCTGGAGCACAGCGCACTGCGCTTGCCGAAGAGTGCCCTGAAGCTCCTCCATCGACCACACTACAAAGAAAAAAAGGAAAAAGATAAAGAGGACGCCATAGAAATAATAATAATAATAAGAACTCGACAAGCAGCGAGGTCCACCCACAAAGACACAAAAACAACTACTACAACAACAGGACGGTTCCTCTTTTGCACACCAAACACTTGAATATACACATATAAAACAAAATATACATGTAAACACGCACCACAGCACGCATATATACTTCCAAACACCAAATGAGGCCCAACAATAATATGGTAACCCATCGGAAGTAACACTATGTACACACACAAAAACCACAACTGCACACACACAAAAAAAAAAGAAGAAGAAAAAAAAAGCTTTGACAAAAAATATTTTGATGGAGACAAATACACCCAAATTGGGGGTATATATATATATATTTAAAAAACACACACTTATTTCTGCTAAGTGAAACACAACCAATATATAACGAAATAATAATAATAATAATAATAATTAATTGACGTAATCAAGAGGCATTGACCCTTCGCTGGATGTCCTAAAACCCCCACGGGGACGGCGCAACACAATGAGATGCTTCAACTGCCCCGGTTCGGCAAAATGTATGTAAATAATAAACCACACTCCCAGCACCAAAATGGCAAAGGAGACAAGCAGCAGTAGAAAGGCAACATACCAATGCGCCTCAAAAAATCCCCGCTCAATTTTATACGACACACGGACGTAAGGCGTTGCGGACACCGCAAAAGGATTCTCCTGCGAGGCAGTTCCAACAACAAAACAACTGCAAGTAATGAGCAGTACAGCCGCTTGCACGCCAAAAAAACCCGGCCTCTCCATGACACTTCACTTCTAAAACATCCACACATAAAACAACACAACAGTGGAGCGGGAAAGAAGGGAATCAACACAAAACAACGCCCAAAAGACGGCGCAAACAGCCACCAGGGACGCCGGGACGCCATCCCAAAGAAAACACACAAACGCACAGAGAGAGACAAATAAACATAAAGTGGCGAATACGACAGGAGGATGCACATAACTTGGAAAAAAAAAACAAATGCTTAAAATTGCATTCAACTAATCGCCAACAGCAGCCAAGCACACACACAAAAAAAAAATTCTACAGCAACGCTGAATTCTACAACGCATCCATGCGGAATTCAGCCCTCATACGGCACACCCACAACTTCAACGACTCTAAAAGCAGCTCCAACTTCATTCTAACAAACTGGTCAAACAGATCCGCCACAGCAGACACAACACTCTCATACGACAACGGAAACACATCGTCAGGGGCCATCAAATGATACGAATCAATCATTCCGTGAATCCGCTCCATCGCCGCAGCCTCGCGTGAAGCCGCGTCCGCCTCAAAAAGACGCAAAACCTCCTCCGCACGATCCACATGACGCAACATCGTATCCTCTGCGCTCTCGGCACTCACAACAGCACTTTCAAATTCCTGCATCAGGGCCCGCATCATCGACTCAACAATTAACTTCGCCTCGCAAAGATCCTCCACCTCAACCTCGAGCGACTTCACATGCTGCTGAAGCTCGTCCTCACGACTCTTTGCGTCACGCACTCTTCCCTCCAGTTCAACCAGATACCGTTCCCCCGACACGATCTCCGACCGAACAGTTTCAGCCTGCGACACCAACTCTGAAACAACCTGCCTCGCCGCCACTTCCCCCTTCACCACCGATGCCATATGATCCTGCAGGTCGTTCGTGCGTTCCTCCAGCTCCGCCTCCAGGCGCTTCGCAGCGTCCGTCTCTGCTGAAGAAGAGCTGGGGAGTTGAGTAGCGCCTACATCATCTACAGTCGCGGGAATAGCACACGTCGACCTGCTGATGTGCCCTCGTTTCTTCTCACAAGACTCAACAAGCCCAGTTCCTGGTAAAATAATAGATTTTACTGGATGGCGGTACTTGGAAGGTTGAAATTGAGGCAAAGATGATCTAAAATTCAATATATTAAAAGATCCTTCACAAACAGGAAAACAACCTTCAGAACCGGAACCATTCACCAACGGACAACAACCGTACATGCAGTTGTAATAGTTTTCCTGATAAAAGCGGCTGTCGTCTGTTATGCAGGTGATCATCGCCAGACTGCGTATTTCCTTAGATGGGAAAAGGTGTTGGAGTAACCAGCAGGGTCCGTCGTGTGGCACGGGGTGTCCTGCGATAAGTTCTCTTAATTGTTGCATGCCCCCCTGGAAGAACCGATTCCCTTGACTGAGCTGCGGCAACAGGGCAATAGTGAGTACGCCGGACACAGACGCATTGGCCGATTTGGCAACAAGACTAAAGATAATGGAAGAATGAGCTCCAGGCACCGCACAAGCTCGTCGCAGTAAAGCATCAAGAGCAGCATCCTCGCGACTCTTCACGACATTGTGCTGCAGCTGTGGGCGGCAGCATTCGTCCGTGTCGTGCGTGTAGACGCCAACGTGGCGGTGTGCCACAACCTGCTGGTTCAGGGCATCCGTGACGCCCCACGAGTACAGACAGACCATGCTGTAGTGCAGCTGCACGTCACCGACACTCGTCTCCGCAAGCACGTCGAGGGCGTGGCCGACTGCCGAGAGCACCAACGCGTGAAACAAATCCACTGAGTGGATGCGGAGCGACCCGTGGATGACTGCCCCGTGCGTCGCACACGGGGGGGTGTCGCAGGCGTATGGGCATCCACCGCCAAAGTTATCCGCCACACGCCGCGCCAGCACGGACTCGTACGCCATGGCGTGGAAGGGATGGTACGTCACACTGTCAAAGTGAAACCGTGACACACCCGTCAGCCCGTCGCAGAGAACAACGTCTCCTGTCTCCGCATCCACATCTACACTACTCCTCCCATCGTGCGCAGGGGCGATGTGCGCACCGCAAATAACGTTCTTTACGCTCGACAGCATCGTTAATTGCTATCATGCTAAGAAATAAAAATCAAAAAAGAAAAGGAGGGTGTGATGCTGTGGATTAGAGTAAATATTAGTCTCATTTATCTATAAGGATTAAAAATTGACTGTGAAATATTTTTTTCTTTTGCAGTGGTTCTCAGGATTATGTAAGCAAATTGTGTAAATATAATACGGTTCGTTGTTTGTTTTATTTTCCACGTCACTAGTAGGACGTTTAGAAGATCCATGAAGTATGGAGTGTCTTGAGATGACGTTATACACTCTACGTGGTTTTGCGGGGTTACTTTAGAGTGTTGGGTTGGTAAACCGTGACGTGGCAGCCAGTGTCCAGAAGGAGGGGTAAAGTTACGTGAGGAAACATGGGGAGCTGTGTGACAGCCCGTTTTGGCGGCGACGACCGGCGGCCGTAATCTTGTAGGGGGAAGGGTGCGCTTCGTGACCGTATTGACAGAGACGATGGCGGTTTTCTCGGCCAATTCGCAGGATCGCAAAGGGGTGTGACGGATACATTCCGTGAAGAAAATAATATTGGCTGGTAGCCCTCACGCAGATCGCATTGCGTGCGGTTACCACTAGCATCATCACGTGCGCCAACTTCGCTTCTGCAGGCAGAGGTTAAAGAGGGTAGGGATAGTGATAGGACATCAATTGCAGATACCCGTACAACACTGTGGGTCAAGGCGCCTCCTGGATTTGCTGCACACAAAACATCATTTTCTCTTGTTTGTGTTTCTACCGTCCTTGACGGTCTCTGTGTAAGGAACCGCATCCAATTTATATAATATTGCCTGTAAATACGTTGCTGGACGACAAGTTTCATTTGTTTGTATGCACGTAACACCTCTGCCGTGAGGCGATGAAGGGACAATGAATTTGCTTTGGCAACACTGGCGTTCAACGGGAGCTTTTCCTCCACGGAGAGATCACCAGAGAGTTCTTCAACGGACTCAAATGACTGCCATGCGGAGCTGCATCGACTGTCGGCAGCGTGCGTCACAGTGAGTATTTGACCGGGGATTTCATTGTCATTTACATCCCTCTCTAGGGAGACACTAAAGACTCCGTTCGACTTGTCATTCGCCAAACACTGATCAACGGCGTCTGATGCTCCTTCCCTATAATCTGGATCGGCTGCTTGGTGGAGTTGCCATTGCGTGAATGTCGCCTTGTCGTAGGAGTCGAACATAATCTCCTGAGCATCGTCATGATATGCCATGAACTCTACCATCGTCGACTTGCAACCCATATTCTTCTCTAAGGAGCTGCTGCTGCTGCAAACACGGGGTGCCATCGCTGAATGGAGATTCATTTATTTATCTTTTTGCTTTTGAGTTCCCCTGCTTTTATTCATCCCTAAATAAATAAATAAATAAATAAAAACGTAAATACGCTTCAGTAAAAAATAAAAAATAATACATTTTTTTTCCTTTCTTTTCACACATCGCAACATGAAAGGCACGCAACAGGAATCGTCCCAAGACTTTTCAGCATGTCTTCGTCATTTCTTGTCTCTCTTATTCCGGCCTCTTTCTTCCCAACTTTTCAACTCCCCTTTGTTTTTTTTTTTTCTTTTTCTTTTTTTCTCTCGTTTCTCTTCGACGGTGGCATGCTTTTAAAGATCTACAGTGCAGAATGGAGGTATTTGATTTTATAAAGAGGACTGAAATCTCTCGTGGCGCTGGGTATGCCCCCCTCTATTTCTATGCTTCCTTTTGAGTCATCCATCGATAAATTCCTTCCTGAATTGAGCGATGCGCCAAGCGTGTGACTGGACGTGCGTTCCATCTCCTGCACAGCGCAGTTGACAGGAGTTTGTGGACGCGGAAATTCAAACGGCGTGGCGGTCGTGGAGCGCCCATCCGCCCTGTGATCGGCAAACGCACCGCATGGCTTGGCAGAAAAACAGGCATCCGCTTCTGTGTTTGAAGCGTATGAGGAAAAACTCGTGCCAGTAAAGCTGCATATAGATTCCTTTTCCTTCTCCATCGGTCGTCCTGGGTTCCCGCAGCCAGCTGTCCACTGCCCAAGGCACGCCTCCTCCAGCAGTTGCTGTGACAACGGCGGGGGACTCTTCTCCTTCAGCAACAAATGGGAACGTGTTGGTTTGACGTGCCTCTCCGTTGATGGTTCTTCCCGCACCAAATCCGTCCTTCGTCGGTGCGTGACGTACTCCCTTCCTGACGTTGCTCTTTCATTGCAAATTGTGTAGTTCCGCTCTCTCACGGCTGCAGAGGGAACCAGAACGGTCTGTTCATTACCGCACGTAAAAAGGGCCGCTTGATCCGCCAATCTACTCCTCGTCCCTGCAGGAAGCCTTGTCCAGGCAGTCCATTTGTGAAAGAAAATCCTCATGGTGTCCATGAAAACCACTCGCCGGAGGGTTTTGTACTTGCGTAACGTGTCAACTGAGGTCCGCTTCGTCCTCTTTGGTCTCTTAAACGCCGCGTGCTCTAGAAGATGATGGCGACGAACCAATGCCAACCGCTCCGCCAGGTCACGCTTTAAAGGTGATATGGAAGAGAGTCCGCCTGTCATAGAGAGTGCGGGTAAGCCGGTGATAGGAGCATCCATTTCTCCCCTCCCTCTAGGGTTAACAGGCAGCGGGATGTCCTCTTCAGCACTCACCTCGGATGGAGATGCGCAGGTGGCGTTTCTTTCGACCATTGGCAACGTCTCCTCACGCCAGTAGGAAGGGGGATCAATCACCGCCTCCACTGTTTCTCTGTCCAGGCTCTGTGGCGTGACACATGTGTCTTCAGAAAATGCATCAGAGGTCCATTCATGCAACGACTCCACAAAATCTATGGGCGGAAGAGTGCCTTCCCTGTCGGCCGTGACACCTGGCAGCGAAGCTGTCTTCACTTCCTCGCAAAACCCTCCCGTTGTCCCTGACTCTCGACATGAACCACTCGGAGCAGGCAAGATCGCCTGTTCATTTTTTTCATCACCTGTTTTGCGATGGAAAGCATCTTGATCTTCCGCCAGGGCATTCCACCCCTGCATTCCCTCAACTTCACCGGTCATCACGGTCGCGCAGCTCCCACTATCCACTTTAGACGATACGGAGGCAATTCCCTCCTCCTCGCAAAGTCCGCCAATATGGTCAATGCCAAGGTGAAAGCCGTTGTTTTCGCCTGTGGGTGCCTCCTCCGTTGGCAAATGATCTTGTGTTTCAGCCGTCAAACTTCTCTTCGTGGAGGAGTTGGGACCATTACTGAAATTCAACGTCGTGCCTTCTTTTTTTTTCTGAACAATTCTACTCACTTTGTGCGGCATGCGGATCTCCCAAAGCTCCGGAATGGGTGGCAGCTCACTTCGCCGCCACACACCCCCTCCATCCCCGTAGCAATTCGCATCCATCGCGCCAAGCACTGCCCTTCCCAAATCATCTGTGCGTTCAAAACGACGCGACCGGGCAACAGAGCCTACTG
Organism: Trypanosoma cruzi; assembly: GCF_000209065.1. Lineage (NCBI taxonomy): Eukaryota > Euglenozoa > Kinetoplastea > Trypanosomatida > Trypanosomatidae > Trypanosoma > Trypanosoma cruzi. The sequence goes on from NW_001849480.1 coordinate 100,465, forward strand.
GCACTTTATCAAGATTAAGTTTGCGCCTCACGTGTTCCACGCGAAGAGCTGCAGCTCTCGTTCCTCGGGGCGTCAGGGGTGCATCAAAGCGAACAAACGCCGACGCGTGACCCTGAGGGTGCCGTGGCACAGCAGCAATACCAACCAAACTCCATGGGAGAAAAGTACCTGCTCCCCACTTTGGTTCCATCCGCGTGTCAAGAAAGTCAGCCGATACGCGTGGGGTAATTAAACGCATCCGATCAGCCGTCCCCCAAAAACTTTCCGGGGGTTCTTTTTCAGGCTTATCGGAAGTGTTGAACTCACGCCGCAGAACAGCAGAACGTGTGAGACGCGAAGAGAGGGCCACACTGCTGCCACGGGAATGCAATGGCATCGCCCGGCCGGCTGTGGATGGACGTGCTTTTCGTCCCCTGGATACTGCGGGACTTGACCGCTCACTCCTATTGCGCGTAGCCGGGGAAAGCGAGGGGGACGAGGAACGCGATGGCGGCCGGATCACCGTTCGGGGAGAAATGATTTTCTTTTGGCAAGGCAGCACGCGGTCACCCCGAAAATCCTCCGCGCGCAGCATCCCTAGCGAGCCGCGGCCGTTATCGCCGGTCGACTCCCGGCGCCAACATACCCGAGGGCTAGTACTTGCTTGGTTGCGTGGTGCCCCAGCGGTAAGATGCGGTGCCATATCGGTTGGGCCGCCCCGTTCATTGGTTCGCTGCTGCTCCTTCACATGCAAAACGCCGCCCTCGCGTTCTGCCGGCGCCGCGCGCGACGCATCAACCCTCGGGCCTCGTGGGGAAGGTACACGAAAAAAAAGAGGATCCCATCGGTAGTCAACGCCCATGCGCAGTTGCGGTGTTGGCTCAACACAAAACGGTGGCACCGTCGTCATGGGCACCAAAGTTTGCCCCGCCGATTCCTTCCTTGATGAATCCCCGTGCCCGGTGCAGTTGAAAAAGTCAAAGTCGTAAAAGGGGAAAAGGGCAAAAGAATAATAATAAAAAAAGGATGGGTACGGGTGGGTGAGGCGCACGGTCATAACGCACGCGATGGAGAAAACGTGATCAAACCATTCAGGTGAGAGCAGCAGCGACAACACGCACACGCACACGGAAAAACAACGACAATAATAATAATAATAAACAGGAAAAGTAAATCGATAACGAGATAGACAACAGAAATCCAATTTGGATCAGCAGGTACGAAACACGTACGAGTTCGCAAGTGTCACGTTACGAATCCAGCGTGTTGGATTGTACGAGCTGCTGCGTTCCTCGAGACGAAGCACTCTGATGCACAGACCCGAGAAACTGTACTGCGGAATCTCAAATCGCATGGAAATGGGACCCACGCTACGCTTCGTCGCGGCTTTGATGGGTGAAGACGTGGAGAATCGAATTTTGCACAGCTGCTCCGTTCCACCCAAAAATTTCCCAATGTACCAGATCACACACTTCTCTTCTTCCTTGTATTCATATGTCTGCTCTGTGGCCCCGAGACCAAACTCCACGCTGGCGGCGGTACAGATCGAAGGCATGGGAACAATGACACTGAAACCAATGCCGTTTGTTGAGACGGGAATGTCCGCCCGTATCTGGAGCATCAATTCCGCGCGGTGGGTTGTGAGAAGCTCCATGGAGTGTACAAGACGAAATGGCGGCGTACCTCTCCCACCCAGTCTGTAGTTCATAAGCGTGGACTCTCCTTCTGGTGGCCGTATCGACAGACTGCGCTCCCCCTCAAAGCCGGAGTAGTCGGCGTCCTCGTGGAAGTTCACACTGTCAAGCACAACGGATGCGTACCGTTCCTTGTTTGCATCACCCCGCCCCACTACTAAATCCTCATTGAAGCGAACGTGCAAAGAGGGGGAACCGGCCAGAAAACTCTTCAATACGATAGAACCTTCCACGTCCGACATCACCACTTGCCCTGCGCTGTTGAACACAATGTTAAGCCGCTCCAAAATGTCGATAAATATCTCGTTCTTCCGATCACTCGAAGCCTGAAGAATGGAATTGGCGGTGGCATCACCCCGTCGTGTCTTATCCAAGAACTCGCCTCGTCTTAGGCGTCCTAAAAACGAGCTCCCTGTGGGGGTCTCGGAGCCCGACACGCGGACGACCTCATTGAAGATGTACGGTCGCAGGTTTTCGGTATTGAGCTCCTGCGAGACCCCAACGTCAATCATCTCGTCCAGCAGTTCGTACACCAGCGTAAAGTTCCTGCGAATGCCTTCCTCCGAGAGAACGCCCAAGTAGTCTTTGATCACCTTGATGATCCGCAGCAGAATCTCCAGCGTGAGGCTTGGCGACACGTTCACCACAGATGTGCATACAAAGAGAAGCTCGCGTCGCTTGACGTAACAGAAGTTCACGTGCTTCTCCATGAAAAACGGCGGGCAATCACCCTCCGGTGCATGGCCCTGCGCACCGTCCCAGAACTTGTACTTGCGAAAGAAGATTTCGTCGGTATTGCGAGGGGCATCCTGTCGATAATCCTTGAAAATAAGTTTGTCTCCTCGCGGAGACAAAATAAATATCTGCGAGATAAACATCCTTGCTAATAAATAAGCTTCACACAACAGCAGGAAAAAACAAACAAAAAAAAACTGAAATATAAACAATAAATAATAAATAATAAGAAAACGGTAGGAGCGATGGGGTAAGAGCAAAGACAAGCCGTCCGCCATACGCCATTGTGGCATTGGGATACACGCGGCAGTAAAGGGAAAAAAATAAATAGGGAGGAACAAATAAATCAAGAGACAAACAATGATTAATCACCCTTTAGCTTGGCGTAGACGGCGGGAAGCACGCTACTCCGATGCTACCCTCTTTGCCGGCCCTCCTTTAGTGGCCGGCACATTTACATAGCACTGCCGCAGAGCAGCTGTCATACGGTCAATGTCCTTTGTTAGCTCACTATTCTTGTCGAGAATCAACTGCAGCTGCTGGTCCGCCCTCTGAACATCTTGTCTCCATTTCCGCACAAGTGTGTTCACCAGAGTAAGCGTCTGGTCTGCCTCTTCCTTCACTTTGGCCTCGGTCGCCTTGCAGGAACGCACGACGCGGCGGCGTGAGCTTGACGCCCAATACCACGTGATCAGAAAAAACAGCAAGCAGACTGCCGGGATGCTGTGCTCCTCCTTCCATGTGTGCTGCACAATGTCAGCCGCATGTGATTGAAAGGCGTTGAAATCCCGCTGCTTCACCGCCCGCAAGATATCGGCGGTGGGAATCGTATATTCACCCCTCGCCTCACCCGCTGACGGTGCCGATGCCTCAGCTGCAGACGGATGACCGTCATCTCGCGTTGTTTGGCCTTCAGTTTTACCAGAGGAGCAACGGCAGCCGCACCACAGCGGCAGGCCGGTGACACGTGTGCCCAACAGCACCCGGCGCATTGGTTCTTTCTTCACTAAAAACACACGACACTTCTTCCACCGACCCGACTCCTGCTAATCCCCAAACAATAATAATAATAATAACAATGAAGGCGAAAACCCTGCCGCTGCTCCGACGCCAAGAGAGAAAAAAAGCAAAAAAAAATGTTTTCGGGGATTGTCGTCGGACGCAGAGATAAACTGGGAGAACACATACCGGCGACCACCGCACATCCGCAAAGAGGGAAAGGCGACAAAAGTACCCACCAGCAAATAAATAAATCAATCCATAATAATAACACACACAGTAATAAAAGCTACTCCCCGCGTAATATCCGCACCTCGGATGGTCCCACAAGCACCGCTGCAAACGCAAAACTCGTCTTTGGCGGAAGGCGAACGACGGCCACACTTTGCTCGCCCGAGAGCGACCATCGCACGATGTTCTCCTCGCAGTCCAACTCAACTTTGATCAACGCGTTGGAGGTAAACGAGCAGCCCGTCTTCTCCGTGAACAGGCCTCCAAAATTGTGGGTCACTCGCCCGTCGTTCCAGTAAAGGGCCAAGTCTTCGCACTGGCCCATGCCATCCATCCAACTCAGGCATGCACCCTCCGCCCCAACCCCCACCCCCACCGTCTCACAGCGTGATATCCCAAAAGTGATGAAGTGAAGCCCGTTGGAGTAAAACGGACTCGCCGCGGCGCACAAAGCATCCGAGAGAAGTCTGTCGCTGCAAATGAACGGGCGAAAGGGACCGGTGGCCGCAACAGGGTAACGCGACTCCCATGAGTGCTCCAATCCATAAAACCGTGCTTCTGCTAAACAAACCTCTCGGTATGCTTCCGGAATAGGGTTCCGATACCCACGTAGAAGATTCATTAACATACCAAAGAGGGCCGCGTTCTTGCCTGGAATCTCAATCACTTCACGCATTGGATTTCCATCACCGTAACGCCGAAAATGTGTCGCTGCCATCAGGAAGAGCACAGACTGCGGGTCTTTCCGCAACACCTCGCGATGCACAGAGAAAAGCCTGCCGTCGACGCGGAAGGTGACAATATCTGGAACACTCTCATCGAAGCTGACAAGCTCTTCCCGCAGGTTGCGTAATTTGGTGACAATATTCCCCAGGGCCGCATTCGGGAGATTTGTAGTCGTGGCGCTCTGTGGAGCTCTCCATTTCGCCGCCGTACACGCGGCAGCTGCCTCTTCATCGGAATCCACATGCATCCCTATAAAAGCAACAAACTACTATTAAAAAAAAAAGACAGTGCCCTCCTTCCTTCTCCCTACTCAGAAAGAACAAAGGTGAACAACAATAACAACAAATAAATAAGCCACATCAACCGTAAACAACCACGCGCAGCCTCAATTCAGACCAGAGATGACACCAACCCGCCCCTTCCCTCTAAAACAACAAAAACACAAGAGCTAATTTAATTATTTTATGTTTTTAAAAGCCTTGTTCAGCCACATTTCAACTCATCGCCAAAGTCTAAAAGGACTTGCCCGGAACAATTGGGAAGTGACGGTGAAAATCCTCCGGTGACGGGTGTTTTTGAACGGTTATAGACATCGGTGCTGCCACAAAGTCGGGCAGCTGAAGAACGCTTTCCGTTGACTCGTTATCAACCTCCTCCACGGACCCCTTGCCTGGCCGCCGCGGTGGCAGCGTCACGGTGCGGCGCACCCCATCAGCTCCGTCAAGGACATCATTTTTCACCGACGCCGCATTGTGAACCACAACAGCCAGCGCACGTCGAGAGTTGCTTGAATTGGCAACATGTGTGCGGAAGAATTCCTTCACCTTTGCGGAGTCCAGTTGCTTCAGCTCCTCAATCTCAAGCTCCTTGTGGGCAAAGTCCACGGGGTGCAGGTGGCGGTGGAGAAGGTCCAAAGAATCCTTCTCCACGGAGTCGGGCAGCTTCCGGCGTCGCTCGATGAGGCCGTTCACAACAGTTTTCACCTCAGCCTCAGCACACACCGTCTCCAATTTCTCCTCCACCGCTGCCAAGAAGGCGATGATGCGAGAAAGAAGGTACGCACCATCGACTCCTTCCACGGCGCTCTGAACGACAAATTGCAAATGTGCCGTGCCTTCCACTCGAAGGGACTGCGAATACACGACATACCCGAGTGTTTCCCTCGTGCGAAGGGTATCAAAAAAGCTGGAAGAGAAAAGCTGATGTGTACTGTCACAAAGGGCGCGGAGAAGTGGAGTCTCTTCACCAACGTAAATGTCAAACAGCACCGCAACGTTGGAGTTGGTTTCATCAAACGGAGGGTAAATCAGCACGTCCACCAACGGAGCATGCGGTAATGAAGAGACGCACGGAAAGGCGTACGTGTCACAAAACTTCGGAAATTTTTCCTTACAAGCGGGGGAAACATGGAGCCGGGAGAGAATCTCTTGTGCACCCACAATCAGGCGACTCTGAACGTCCTTCGAGGAGGGAATATTTCCCGCAACAAAGCAGTCAAAGTACACGCCGCTCGCCAGGTACTCCTTAACAAATGCTTGGTACTCCTCATACGAAGTGGAAACAGCTGCTTCAATCACCTCGTCAAATGTATATGCAACGACCCTAGCCGCCTTCATGAACCTGTCACCTGCCAGCGTGTACGGCTGTTTCGTTCTTTTACTCTGAAGTGCGCGCATTTCCCGTTCCGCATAGTTGCTGTACATTTCCACAGAACCACAAAGCACGGCAGGAGTAAACAACTTCTCAAATATGGCAAAGAAAAATTCCATAATGCGGTGCTGCGGTCCCGTCACGCTGAGCACAAGACCCCCGGCACTTAACTGGATATCGTTTTGAAGCGCCGCCAGCAACCCAAAGTAACTAATCTCAGCAACGGCGTCGTTCAAGATGGCCCTCAATACATGCATGTAATACAGGTTCCTTGGCGAAGCGTAGGCACAGGGCGAGAGGCATCTCCAAATGATGGATGTATTGAAAGACTTGTGGTGGCCCGCGTCCTTCCGCACAAGCGCCACGCCATATGGGGTGTGAAACGTCTCGACAGTGGCGTGACGGCCATCGCCCGCGTACACCGTAAACTCCGTCGAAAGGAACGGATTGGCAGGCGGTAACGCGAGCGCGGGATGCCGCGGTCCGCAGCGACTGGCAGCCCATCCTGCAATTATTTCGTCCGGAATGCGACACTTTGAAAATTTCGTCATGTGAAAGCGTGTGGCAGAATTGCATGCGAGCTGGGCAAACTCAGGCAGGGCATCCAGCGGACCCGACGCAGCCTCGTCCTTCTCTTCCTTTTCTTCTTCTTCTTCTTCTTCTTCTTCCCCCTGTTCCTCTTCACATTCTTCATTGTCTTCTCCCTCTTCGTCATTGGCCACTGGTGCGGGTGTTGCCGCATCGTCACAGGGCATATCCCCCCACGCCAACATCACGACACCATTTTCGGGTGTCAGTTGTGCCGTGTAGGCCTCCGAAGCGGGGATGTCATCTTCAAGCAGCAATTCTCCCGCGGCCCAGCAGTGCTGCAAACTCGTTTGATTCGCCGAGGACGCCAAAGCGGCGCAGTGATCTGCGTTCTCACCGATATCGGATGACTCAAAGTTGATTTTTTTTTCGGCCTTCATTTGCGCATAAACGGCACTGTCCACGCGAGCCGCAAGGCCAATTCCCTGGTACAAGATATCAATCACCTCCACAATGCGTCTCAATCCATCCATCGTCAGCGTGATCTCCACACAAAGCAAATCATTATCGTCATCGACCCGACTGGGACCAACAACCATCGCGGTGGCCATATACTCGCGTCGCAGGACGCCAAAGACCGAGCAGTCACACTCGTGTCCAAGTACGTAGGACACATAATCACTCGGCATTGAAGGCCACAAAGCAGCGGAAGATTTTACAGGCCAAACAATACGCACTTTCCGGATCTTCTTGATAGTACGGACGTTGAGCCACAAGCCCCTTGTATCAGCTGCGTAAAGCGGGTCTTCTTTCGGTAGGAAGCGGAGTGCAGACGGTTTTCCCACCCGCATCTTTGACAACGGGGCCTCGACAATGTGAAGAACGGTCTCCGGTGGCAACGCACTATACACCGCCAGGCAGGCCGCCTCCGAGACGTAATGTGCGTCAAAAAATTTCAGCAGTTCGGCTCTAATGTCCACGTTCCTCGCTTGGGGAGCGTCCCGCAGCGTTGTGATGTTGCCGTTGCCGTATCGGTAGCGCGGGTGCCGGGGATCAAAAAGGGAGCGTTCCAGCTCGTCGATGCGCCAAAAGTCCACGTTGTGGTTCTTCTCGTCCTCACTGTGCACCGCCTCTACCTCCCGCGACAACGCGCTGGAGTTAAAACTCGGGGCAACAAAGAACTCAACGAAGCGCTCCAGCGCCCCTTCCAACGCATCGTGCGCCACGGTAAAGTAGTAAGTCGTACTTCCATCTTCTGTCCACGCATTGCAGTGGCCGCCATTCTTGCTAATGTAACTGTTGTACTCATCCTCACGTGGGTACTTGGCTGTACCCATGAACAGCATGTGCTCACAGAAGTGCGCCAGACCGGGGAGAAACTCCGGATCATTGAGTTGCCCAGCGTGAATGCTCATCGCCGCGGCAGGAATCTTCGCATTGTCATCTTGAATAACAATGCACTTGACACCACCCTGCAGGATGAACCCAAAGTGCCGGGCCCGCAGAGCCGACGGGGTGATTATTTGAACGGTGTCCCGTTGAAGCGCCATAGCTGTGATTTCCTCTGCGCCAAATAAATGAAGGAGACAAAAAAAAAAAAAAAAAGGAAAAAAAGCAATAGAAAATTCCAAAGCACTAGTCTTTATGCATCACCATCACTGACAATTGGGTAGTCTTCCACTCACAATCAGATTCCCTCTTCCCACCCTTTTTTTTTTTTTGTTCTTCCCCGCACCACAGCAGAACAGATATCACCAAACATTTACACCCCCCTCTCTTCGCACGTCATCTCCTCCGTAGCGGATCGGCATCAAGATGCGCAAACGTCGAACCAGAATTATCCAGAGCGCCGTCAAACCCCGTGTCCTGGTTTGCGTGAACAGAATGCGGTGACGTGCCGACATTTCCATGGAGTCCCCTCGTTTGTGATCTCGCGTCTTTGGTGCCACCCACGTTATTCGCTGCGACCCACTCAACGGTTGGCAGCTCCCTTGAAAAGGGGAATATCCAGAGAAGAAAAAAGCGAACGACCACAAACGCTGCCGTCCACAACACGCAGAGACGCAGGATGGTTTGTGTGCGACTGTCCACATAATTCTCAGTCGTAGATCCAGGCTGCTCGTAGACGTACATTCCCATTCGTGGGTCCCATCCATATCCCTTACCCTCCATGGGGTCCTTATTCACTTTCTCGGGTCGCCATTTACCACTTCTCAGTGCCTCATACGCCTCATTCACGGCCTGAAAACGTTCCGTGGACCCTTCCGGCCCGCCGTCAGGGTGGTAACGCAGCGCAAGCCGATGATAGGCCTTCTTTATTTCCTCCTTACCCGCATTGGGGGAAAGACCCAAGATGCGGTAAGGGTCAAACGGCCCCCGCTCCGCTGCTTGGAACATACGCCAAGAACGACGCATCAGTGGAACAGCTTCTGCAAAAAAAAAAAAAAAAAAGGAGAAGAGTGAAGCAGCTCAAAAGGAAAACACTCAAGCAAAGAAATATAAAAGCAAACACACACACACACGGACAGATAGCCAACAGAAAGACACTAGGCACCCGTTTCCCACTTTGTTCTTTTCGTCTCCCACCATTTTTCTCTCTTTCCAGGCATGTCTTGGGGCCGTTCCACTCACTTCTGCTGACCCGCCACATGTAAAGGAAGAAGCCGCTCATCCACACCGACAAAATGACCGACGCTGCGAAGAAACAGTTCGAGCAGATTCACACTTCTGACGCCGTTCGCTGAATTGTTCATCATCAGTTGGGTGGCGTCACACGGATGAAGGCCCCACACCGGCATTTGTATTTCCTCAGAGAAATTCATTGAGACGACAGGCGCATCGTATTCTTGCCTTTCCACCGCTCCGTAGCACACTTTGCCCATCCACGTACACATCTCCTGTGGGCTCATCGGATGTTCTGGAGCAAAGTACAGCTGCGGTTGGGAGTAGCACTCACTGTAGGTAATAAAGTACGACACAAGGAGCTGCTCTGCTTGGCCACACGGCGCATCACGCTGAATTATGCTGGAACCCTCAAGCCATTTGAGAGTTCGACCAAAAGAATCGCTCCGGCGGCAGGCGCGCCATCCCAGGCCGCGCTTTGAGAGGTCCTCCAGCATCTCGTCAAACTCGCCCCGTGTGCAAGTCAACGAGTCCATGAAGTGACTTCTATGGGACACTGCTCGTAAGGAGAGAAGAGGCCGGTCACATTGCGGTGGTGCTCACCGGGAAAAAAAAGAAAAAAAGTGGAAAGGACCATCCATGGCTGCATGAAAATCAAAAAAAGAGGAGATCTCCCCCCCAAAAAATATATTAATAACAAAAGCAAACGAAAAGGCAATATATATATATATATATAATACTACTAGGATGTAGATAGCAATTATATACTAGCAAAGCAGCCAATTGCCCGTGCGGCTGCCACACGAACAATCTCGGATTTCTCTCCGGTGCCCACGAGCTCCACTAGAGAGGCAGAAACCTGCTCCACACCGCAGCGAGACAAATCCATTCGAGGAATACAACGGATAAAAGCCCCAAGAATCCGAGCAGCGCTTTGACGCAACGCCTCATTAGGTGATCGTGTAAAGGTCACAGCTTGCAAAACGTACTCCCTCGTCATGCCGTGAAAGTGCGACACCCAAGTTGAGGCCACATCGTCATAAATGTCGTCAATATCCGTTTCACGATCCGTATGCATGTGAGGTTTCGATAGCATCCGAACAATTTGTTCCCCTGCCTCATGCTGAAAAACAGATATAAACGTCAGACATTCGTGTAATGCAGCTTTTGCAGCAGTGGAAACAGTCATATCATGTTCCCCCAAGTGAATCAACAATGGTATCACGTATGGAAAGACATTTTGATTCACTGAGGCTCGCTCCAATATGCCACGGTGAGCGAGCGAGTAAAACCTCCGAAGGCAATCAAATGACTTGGCCCTCAGCTGCGCATCGTCATGCTCAAAAAATGATCTCAACTTTGTCGCAATAGTCACAAAAGATCCATTTATAAAAGATTTATCTTCCAACACTTCCGCAAAGAGAGCAACAATGTCCATAGACTTCGCCGCAAGAGAAGTGTGCTGCTGTTCCATGCACGCCAGAGTCGCCGAGAGAATCGGCGGCACAAACCCATGAACGGACGCATACGGATGAACAAGAATGTTCGCCATACCACCAATAATAGTTTCCCGCGTCTCCGCCTCCTCATCACAGCCCGTCATGGAGAGTAACGCCGTCACTAACGATCGCACAAGTTCTTCGTCCCCCAACGCATACGCAATAAGCTCGCTACAGACACAAGCCGCAGCTTTCCGGTGGGTTGGAGAGACATGAGAACAGTAGGGAAGCATAAACTTTGCCAACTCATGAGTAAGCTGCGTGGGTTCAGCAGGCTCCATCGGAAACCGTCCATCTGCGTCGGCGGCCTTCCCACGGTCCATCTCGTTGCTGTCCCCCAACCCTTCTCGGCACCAATAACGAACAGCTTCCGCAATAGCCAAAAGATATTTCTGCTTCTCAAAAAAATTCTTCCATCCATACCGATCAAAGCGCACAACAGTAACATCGTCTACCGTGCCACATGTGACATGCTTCAAGGCCGTTCCGCTCATCACAACAGCGTCATGATCATTCATCCTGTGGCATACAGAAAGATGGAGGACAATCGCCATGTAGAGAGAGGCGCGGTGATTCCGGCAAACGGAGGCACCGCGATCCGTCTGCGCCACCCACCCCACCGCGCAGACAGCGGAGAGGACGATCGGGGAGACAACCTGAAGGTCACTCGGCTTTTTGGCAGTTGGCGCTGCGGCGATTGTCGTGGGGCTGTTCAAGACAAAATCCAGAATGTGTTGAACCAAAAGCTCCCCGAGCGTCGTGTCGTTCGCAGTGGCCCCAAAGGAATTTATCACCGCCTCGCTGTGCGGGAGTTGTGAACGCAGCAGGGCAACAAAGCAAGGAGCGACGTGATGACGAGTGAGGTTACGGATGCTTGTCTGCACTCCGCTCCGCACCTGCTCCGGTAGATTGTCTCTTTGAAGTGCTGCAATGAGGCCATCAAAGACTTCTCGCACATCGGATGCGTCCAACACACCACCACAACCCCGAATTAAACCATGCATAGTGATGCACGCACCAGTAGCGGCGTATTTTTGCGTATCAAAAATACTGTTAAACAGCAGTGCCTTAATGAGTGCCGTGGTGTCCTCCCGCTGCTGTAGTTGCTGTGCAAGAATGGTACACATGCTCTTAACAACAGAAACAGCCTCCTTCTCAGAACTCAACGTGCCATCATCCACAAAGGCATGGGCTCGCTTTCCCAGTTTCAATATTTCCTCTGTTACCTCTTCCTCCATCGGTTGCGGGTTTTCCATGAACAGACGAGCCGTTTGAATGCCCGATACAATTCCATTTGCGGCCTCCATCCTCACGGAGGGGCAGCGGTCCATCATGCGCGGCACCAATCGCCCAAGGATATACCCCATGCTAGCTAGTGTATGTGGTTGCTCAGCGGCACCATCAGCACCAGACTCCCTGCTCGCTCGGCAGGCAGCCAGAACGGTCACGACCAACTTCACGGCTAGACACCTTGCACCATCGTTCTCAAGGACTGTCAACGGTGCAAGTTCCTCAAGCATTCTCATTGCATATCGGCAATCACGGTGACGAAGAATCTGAACAAAAAGATTCGTCACATTCACATCCTTCTCGGCGTTCACCATGTGACACTCAGTTACGCTTATCTTGACAAACTCAATCAGCGCCGCAGTGCCATTATCTCCAAGAGGTGGTAGCAAAGTACATGAGACAATTGATTCCAAGGCAGCAAAGGCAGTAGGATGTGTTTCTTCCTTTGTTTTTTTCTTTGATGTCATTTGCATGAAGCGAACAAACGACAGTATAAATTCGTCTCGACACTTAAAGAAATAAGAGTCTAGTCTTGCAATACCAGTACCCACAAGGCGGCAACCCTCAAAAAGTGATATTTGACACTGTGATGTGTGGCCCTCACGCAAAAGCGTCAGCAATGATGGAAAGACAACCGTGTCGAGGCGAGAGGGTAGCGCGGCGATCTCCATACATTTACAAGCATACCCAAAACCAACCGCAGCAACCGAGCGGGATCCTTCTACAAACACTCGCTTCGTTTTGTCCCTTGAATGAAAAAAACCCCGCTTTTCCGCGCCCTTGGCAAGCCGGCACAAAGTTTCCAGGGTCGTGTCCACGTGTTTTTTCGCCACGTACCCAAGGCACTTGGCCAGACCAATGACATGTTCCGGATCATCGTGATTGGAGGCATTTACGGCGGTCTCCACGGCGCTGGCTATGAGGTCGCGACTCGCCGTTCGGCTACATCCAATGCCCACAATGATGAGTGCACTGCGAAACATGCGTGCATCCTGTTGATACGCCTGCAGAAGACTCAAGCATTCCGTCGTAAGATGCATGGCCCACTCTTCACTTTGTTTCACCTTCATTGTCTTGTCGACCAGCCGCTCAACCTCCACCTCCCACACTTCCCGTGCAGGCTCCGCCGTCAGAAGCTGTTGCAGGCTTGGAATGAAGGTGCTCCACAACTCGGTAATGGGCATGGCGGCACCTCCACCCTCCTCCACAGATTGAGCGTATGGGTCGTCTATAAGAGGGGCGACAGACAATGCCGCCTCCAATATGGTGAGAAGCTCCTCAACACGGTAAAAACCAATGAGCATGGACTGTGAGAGAAATACCGAGACAAGCATTCCCGGGGAAGGAACATTGACTTGCCTTGAAAAGTCCACATAAAAGCACGAACTGTTATGCGATATTCGGCTCGCCAGCTGAGTGATGACGTTGCAAATGGAGGAAAAGGCACAAAGAAGAAAAGGTTTGGCAGGGTATTCACGCATGTGCTCAAATATAAACGGCCATAACTGAGAATCCAGTGCGCCCTTGGACGAGGCCACAAGCATCAACCCGTTGCGGCTAATATCCCTTACCGCAATAAGGCCTTCATCCACTTCATCGTGAAGAGAGGCACAGCGGATTAAATATGATAACATGTCACTGTATCCTACCGCCGAGGCAAAATCCGCTTCGGAGGAACAGATGGTTAAGATGCACTCCACCACAGCCCTCCGCACCATTGAATCCTCATGCGATCCTAACGCCAATTTCACAGTGGCAACAATATCATTGACAAAGGGTTGAAGGAAGAGCTTTTGATTCCTACTCTGCAATACGAGCATGCGCAGGATGTAAACTGCGGCGCAGCGGAGATGTAACTCTTTCTTGGCCTCCAAAAAAACCGATAAGTACGCAAGAACCTCTGAAACAAATGAGTCTGAAATAGCCATAATGACGGCAAAAATCTCCTCCTTGGTTTCTACATCTTCTGCACCGAGATGCTCCAATGTCTGCATGATGGCTTGAAGTGTCCCCTCCACGAATGGCCGTAAAGAAGAGCGCACCCCATCCGTAACGTACGAAAAGAAACCCGCCAATCCACGCAAGGGAAACAATACATCGTGCCCTTTTTCACGCCGCACGCCATAAATGACCAACGGAGCCACCTTCCCTGCCAACTCCATCCTTTTCTCATCACCACAAACCCCAAAAACACATCCGAGAGCATAAACAACCAAAGTACGCACACGGCGCTCGTTGCTGCGGCTGTAGTCGCCAAGAAAAAAGTTCAATGTGGAGTACATTAAATCATTATACTCTTCTAAAGGGCTTCGTGCATCAAAACGCATCTTCAATAGTGCCTCCGCAAGACTCCCGCACGCCCGAGAAAGCAGCATTCGATGGTTGTCCTGCCTTGCGTTCCCCAAAGGAGGCAACAGTCTCGTGAGAAATTCCTTGACGTATGGCAGAATGCGCTCAGGCACCTTTTCTGCAAGGTGTGAAATGGCCAGCAGCACGTAAAAGTGTGGGAGTGTGTTATCCCCTAGAGACGAGAGCAGCTCACGGCAACCCTCTGCAGGAAACATGACGCAGAGTCCCACAACCAAGCGTAAAGCTTCTTGTGATAACTCTGAGGTGAGGTCGGAATTGACGGTCATCTCCCGTATGCCGCACTGCAACAGGGCGATTGCCTCGCGCGTGGAGAGTTCCTCATCGCCGACGCCCCCCACAATCGTTGCCATGGCGCAGACAACTCCACATCTTTGTATGACTGGGGTGGAATTGGCCCCATGTTCATTCAGCCACGTCACGCAAAACCTCAGGACAGCGGATGTCCCGTTCTCCGACAACTTCGCAATGGCCCCGATTGCCTCCCGCCTAAAAATTGGACCCCCACTGCCCACACTGTCAATAAGGGCCGCCAAACAGTGTTCGGCTGCTGTTTCCATCGTGTCTTTCCCCTAAATAAAAAAAAATTCAAAAAAATCGCTTAAAAAAACCGACAGTGTGTACTAAGGGGGGAGGAAACCAAAGAAGAAAATAGCACGGCGGAAAGACAAAAAAGGGAAGAAAAAAAAGCCAAACAAACAAAAAACAACATTGCACACCGATGCACTGGGCAATCATGTCATTAAAGAAGAATGCACCAGAAATCTTGCAAATTCCATCACGTTGATCCTTCGGGATTCAACGCATCGTGGCAGACCCTGACCGCAGTGCTCAGAGCCAAAAATCTCCCGTACGCCCACATGCAAGGGAGCCAAAAGAAAGAAGAAAAGGGAATAAACACCCAATTTTTTGGTTCAGGCGTCAGTTGTCCTTTTCCCCCCACCCTCCCATTCGTGTCCACAAGTTGAAAGAATGTGTGTTGCCATGCCCCCCGGCTGGCCATGAAAAAAGCCAAAGATGTTTGCATCGCACAATAGGAGAGGCAACCGTTCTTCCAAGTAAAATGATGAAATGTGAAACTCAATAATAATAAATAAATAAATAAATAAATAAAACAAAACCCCCACCATCTTCGTTAGTGCATTGATGCCTTCGATTGCAAGCTGCATCCATTTACCAAACGGGAAGAAAAAAACCCACAAGCCAAAAGCCATTGTCCCAGTAGAGCTCCAATAAAAACAATCGGTCTTGCAGCGCAGGGAGCAAAAGATGTACTGCCCCTCCCTCCCCCTTCTATGGCTATTCGCCTCGCAAAAACACCAACATCGGCCGGGTGCCTTTCATATCGTGTTCACCACTACTTGGGGCGGTTCCGCCAATTCTCCGTTGCATGTGCCCTGTAGAAAAAAAGAAAAAAAAAACATGGGGAAAAAACCGCAGTTATCCATGCCTCCAATAAATTGTCCTGGAATCCGTTTTTTTTCCTCTAAAACAAACAAAAAAACAAAAAGAGAGTGGCACACATCCTTTTAACGCACAAACAAACAAACACACACACACACGGCAATAATAATAATAACAATAATAATTTTATTTTATTTTTTATTTTGTTGTTGTTGTGAGTGCATATTGCAATTGCATTCCCAGCCATCAGTCCGGAAGTGGCATCATTCGGTGAGGCATCGCTCTCCAAAACGCGGATCGGCGTAAGAATGCAGAGGGAATACCTAACTAAAAAAACAACGAACAGCACGTAATTTCAGGAGTTGGTGGTCTTTTTACCTTTGAATCCATTGGCGCCGGCTTTTTTTCTTTTACCGGTTCGTCCTTTACAGGGGAGGTAAACGCCCCGGTGAAGCGATGATTCCATCTCTGGGGATCGGCCACGAAATTGGCCTCCACAAAGGAGCTGTTCTTGGAGACAGGGATCCCTCCTGAGGTGTCTGGAAGGGACAATTCCGGAAGGGTACTACGTCGTCGTGCTATCCTCTCCTCCACGTGCTGCAACTCCACGGGAGGCGACAGGGACAAGTTCAATTCATTGGAATTCGCGTCCGCAGGAAAAGAAGGCATGGTCTTGGGGGAGGTAAAAAAACAAACCGCACAGCAAAGAGAGAGAGAGAAAAAAAGGTGGGGGGAGGGGAAGAGGGAACATGACAACAATCAAACCTCGTATGGGCGCGGAACAAAGAAGAAGACAAGGGGAGAATAAAAGGGCCTCTCACCTGCCAATCCCAATTGAAAACAACAACAACAACGAAAAGGAAAAAAAGGAAAGAGAGAGAGGTCGACTGAATTTTATAAAAAACAAAAAAGAATTGTATAAAATACTCGGGCTTAACGATGAGCCCAACAACAAATACATAAATATAAATAAACACCAGCAATTCCCACCATCTCCATACCTCCCTCCATTGCACGCTCTCTATTATTATTATATATAATTTACACTGCGGATGAGGGGGGTGGGGTAAAATATGGGTTAAGCCCTCATTTCATCTCCAAAGTAATCTTTTGTCACATCCTTCGTTTAGCAGCCACATTTGGCCTTTTTCTTCTTCTCCACCTTTTCACTGACAGCAGCAGTAGTCCCCTTGTCAGCGCGTGCATTCCGTGCGGCATCTTCGCTCCCGTCGCCAACGTGAGCTCGCCCTTCCCCTTCCATTTCCTGCTGCAGAAGTGCCGTTCTTTTACATGCCTCCTCCATCTCCGCATCATTTGGCAACCCATTGGTAACTGCAGAAGATATCCCATTTCCGACGCTCGCGTCCTCCACCACCTGCGCTCGAAGCGGTTTGGCCTCATTTGGAGTCATTTTCTCTGGGAGTAAGCCTTTCGCTCCCTGAACCAACTCCACCTTATTCCCCTCGGCCGCAATCGCACCTCGCACAGCATCCTTCCCTTCACTCACCTCCTTGTTAATCCTGAACAAGGCATCTTTATGGCTCTGAGTGCCAAGCTTGTCGTGCTGTTCATTCAGAGGAGGAGATCCCCTCTTCTGCCCCAATGACTCCGCCTTGGCGATGGCGTTCTGTTTTTGGTCCTCGGATTCTTCCATTCGTGTATGCATCCTACTCAGCTCGGCCTGAATTTTTTTGCTCGATGCAGAATCACTGGCATACGACGCGTCTGCAATGGCCTTGGCGGTTCCCACACCGCCCTGCATGTCCTTTTTGCGTCTTGTTGGTTCAGTATTAAGTTCATCGCGTGGCGCCCGATCTTGCAGCTCACTCATTTGACGCTTGCACTGCGCATCCAGACGCGCACACCAGGCATTCAAAGACGTTATTTCTCTACCGTAATTCACTCGCGCGTCATCTAGTTCCTGCCGAGCAGCCCGCGCCTCCGCCCTGAATCGCTCGGCCTCCTTCTCCGCCTGCTCCAGTTGTCTTCTGAGGGAACCATCATCCTTGGGGTGGAGGGACTGCGCGGAAAGTTCCTCAAGCCTTCTTCTCATTTCCGTTTCATCTCGCAATTTCGTTTTTAACTCATCATTCTCATCACTGAAACGTTTCAACGCACTTGACTGCCTTTCTAACTGTTCGCGCAGGGGCTGAATCTCGCCCCATGCGTCTACTGAAGAATTCGTTTCGGCCTCTAATGGCCGCCGAGAGAAATTGGACCCTGCAGGCCCAAATTTTCCGCCCGATGCATTCGTACGGGTGGATTGCTGCTGCTGTTTTTTTGCTTTTGGTTTCGGCTTCTCTACCGACTGCGGAGGAGGATTTTTTGCCCGCGTCGCTACCGCATTCTTCTCCACCCGCAGCTGCTTGTGTTCATCCTGGAGCCGCTCATTCTTCTCCCGGACATCCCCTAACTGCTCTCGAAGGGATGCCAGCTGCTTTTCATTCTCACGGAACATCGACATGTTCTTATCCGCCTCCCTTTTCATTCGCTGCACTTCTTCTTCCATCTCCGTGACTCCCTTGCGCATCTCCTCGACACGTTTTTCCAGCGATTCGGCGCGGCTTTCGGCGAGTTTCCTTAGGGCGGACTCGTCATTGGCTCGCTTTACCTCACGCAGAACATTCTCTTCCGCGGAGCGCTGCATTTGCCTGGCATTTTCGGCATCGGCTCGCGCAGCAGCAGCGTCATCTTGGGCACGACGGAGTTTAAATTGGAGTTCCGCCTCCTGCCGTTGAATCTCCGCCATTTTCTTCTGCAGATGCTCCACTTCATAACTGACGGGCGCTCGATTCACCGCAATACTCGCCTCATGCGAATTAGACACGGCGGTGGCCGCCTCCATCACGCCACGCCGCTCCTTCGCCGCCCTCGGCATCGGGTTCCTCGCGGAATATCGCCGGCCTAAAGCGGCCCGCGCAGCCTCCTCGGCAGCGGCTCTTTCGCGCTCCGCCTCCATTGCCTCCCGCTGGAAAAACGCCGTTCTCTCCTCGTCGGTCATGTACTGCATACGCTCCCCGCGCTCCAGCGCGCGAATACTCATCCAGTCTTCATGCTTCTCCCGCTCAAGTTTCGAGCGAGCGGCACGCTCACGCTCCTCCTGCATGTAACGAATCACCCGCTGCTTGCGCCTGGTCTCGTCGATGGTATGTCCTTCGCCGCGAACGCTGGAGCGGCAACTGAAACGACTGCCAAGGCGCATGGAGCATTGACTACCGCGTGGATCGCCAAAGCTTGTGGCACTTCCGCAGGAACCACACCTGCGACTAAAATAGCCGTTCCACAGCGGGTCCGGGTCATCACGCGTGGCGATTCCCATCTCGTCCCAGTGAAAGTTTTCCATGGCCTGCTCAAAGCCCCCGCGGCAGCCCGCAATATTCTCTTCCCCTTCCCCTTCTTTCAGACGCAAAAATAAAGGGACCCCCCACGCACACAAACACGAAAAAAAAAAAAAAGAAAATGCACGAAGAAATCACGACTCACTCGGGTCTCTCACCCACGCACCAAAGAATCATGCATCCGTTCTGAATAAACACGACTACAGAGTGTCAGGTGTCGGGTTCCCTTCGCCCCCTCCCCCTTTTAAGTTCCAACATTAACCAATCACCCCCCTGTAAACACAGGAAACAGGTGATGGTTATCCTCACCCAGAAAAAAGGCATCCAAACAGCATCCTATTAATAACAGGAAAAAAGAAGACTTCAAAGTCATTTACAAAAAGACACGTCACGTAAGAGGCACTGAGGCGCAAACAATACATTTGTCGAATTAAACAGCGTTGCCCACACGCTGCGCAGCGACCCCCAGTTGGCAAGAGTTTCTGGAATTGATTTACAAGGATTAAAAAAAAAAACGTTTTTTATGGCACCATTCCCCGTTATGCAGCGGTGCTCCGAGTACACCACAGGGAAAGAAAAAAAAAACCGCCAATAGAAGGGGTCTTTTTCTTGGAAGCAAATGGAATGCTTCAGCACAACGAGTCAGCCGCGCCAAGAAAAAAAAAACTCTCTCTTCCCCTTCTCAAAAATCATCCTACTCAGTACCCTGCGGCATCACGTTACACTTGCTCCAAATACTGAGAAGACACACCAATGCAAAAAGGCAATTGAGCGAG
>NW_001849480.1:120402-128067 GCF_000209065.1 Trypanosoma cruzi
AAAAATAAAAATAACCAAAAAAAAATGCAAAAGGAGAGAAGCACACGGGTAAAACCAAAGCCGAGGAAGGGAGATGTCGCAATATAATTCTTCCATTACTCCATATATTTGTAAATAATAAGAGAGTAAAAGCGCTATACACACTACTCAACAATTTGGCATTTTGTCTCCACTTTTTTTTTTTTGATTCCTTCAGATTGAGGGAAGCGTGTTCCCCTTGGCACCTTGAAGAACTCCACACATGAACTCACGAAGTTGACGGTGGGATAATATTTGCAAGCAGGTGTTCGCCGCCCACCGTATCGCCGTCCCTCACAAAAAACTCCAATTCGCCTTCACACGTCGCTCTGACAAAGTGCTCCATTTTCATCGCTTCAAGCATAATAATTGCCTCGCCCTGCTTCACCTTCGCACCGTTGGGTACAAGCAGTTTGGTCACTTTCCCCGGCATGGGGCTCACCACACGCGCCGACCCAGCCTCCTGCAGGGACGCATTACCAAAGTCTTCAGACAGGGAATGTAGATTCAAAATGTAAAATTCTTCGGGCAGCACCATAGCAATCGTCTTGCCTGTTATAACAGAAGTACAATCAAACCGACACCCATCATCCATCCTCACGGAAAACTCGACGGTGCCAGTGTTTATTGGTTTCCAATGTTCCACCTTCACCCCGCAACGGCTGCCATCGACGTCGCAAAGAAAATAGCCGTCACGAGAAACACTGACCTGTACAGTGACACGACGACCATCGACAAGAAAAGGAACACGTTGAAACAATGTATGGTTTAAACGAAATGCGGATGCAGCAGATCCGTAATAATTCAAAAAGGAGACAGCTCCAAGCGCTAAAACAGGATTCATGAGAGGTTTTGTTCGAAGCAGGTCAGTTCTGTTCTTCTCAATAAAATTTGTTGTCACGCCTCCCTCAATAAAGGAGGAATTTTTGAGGCAACGTTTAAGAAATTCAACGTTGGTCTGCACACCAACAATGTGGTATTTATCTAAAGCCGTATGCATCCCCTCAAGAGCTTTGGAACGGTTCTCCCCCCAAACTACCAGTTTGGCAATCATGGGATCGTAGTGGACAAGCACATCGTCTCCAGAACGGAAGCCTGAGTCGATTCGAACTCTCGTACCTCTATGGATGCCCTGTGGTGGTTCTCGAATGTACTTCAGCCTTCCACTACCAGGAAGAAATCCATTCGCAGGAGATTCCGCGTATATTCGAGCTTCCACGCATGCACCATAAATCGAAATATCCTCCTGAGTGAATCCCAACGGAATCCCCTGGGCTGTTTCTAACTGCAAACGAACAAGGTCCAGAGGTTTTCCTTTAACTTGACATATTTCTTCAGTCACCGGATGTTCCACCTGCAGGCGTGTGTTCATTTCCATGAAAAAAAACGTGTTTCTCTCAGTATCAAAAATAAACTCCACCGTCCCCGCTCCAACGTATCCAACCGCTTTGGCCGCTCTCAAAGAAACTGTTCCAATTCGGTGTCGCATGTCAGGGGTTATGTGAGGTGCCGGGGCCTCTTCAACCACTTTTTGGTGCCTCCTTTGGACACTACAGTCTCTTTCAAAGAAAAACACCCCGTTACCAAATTTATCAAAAAAGATTTGGCACTCAATGTGTCGTGGTTGCGTGACGTAACGCTCCAAAATAACCCGATCATCCTTAAAGAAATTCATAGACTCACGCTTTGCACTTTCCAACATGAGCTTGAATTCATCCACACTCTTCACAATCTTCATCCCCTTCCCACCACCACCCGAAACCGCTTTAATGAGTACAGGGAAGCCAATTTTCTTCGCCTCTTCACACAAGCACTCAAAGCTTTGATCCTCACCATAATAACCTGGCACAACTGGGACCCCCGCGGCCTCCATAATGCGCTTGCTTTCGCTCTTGGAACCCATAGAGGCCATAGCCGCAGCTGGAGGTCCGATAAACTCTATCCCTGCTTCTGCAACAGCGGCGGCAAACTCAGGGCTTTCCGAGAGAAATCCATATCCAGGATGCACGGCGTCGGCGCAAAGCCTCTTTGCGGCCTCAATAATGCGTTCGCCTCGAAGGTAAGACAGAGAGGCTGGGGATGGACCCAGCACAAAGGCCTCATCCGCCTCCTGCACATGCCTAGCATTCAGCTCACTTTCACAGCAAACGGCCACGGTCAGTAAGCCCATCTCACGGCATGTGCGAAATACGCGGCACGCAATTTCGCCACGGTTCGCCACCAGAATTTTCTTGAATTCCGCATGACAAAACCTCGTGCGACGGAGCATCAATAAATTCTTCCTGAGAAAAAATCAGCACTCAACATGAAAAAAAAATAAAATAAAATAAAATAAAATAAAAATCACACATTTTGTACAAATGTACACACAGGTACAAATACAATTCCATTGCACATCCGATCTATTCAAGGCCCGTTATTATTGTTATTTTTTTAAATCTTCCATGCGTATATATATATATACAGACACATGTGTGTGTGGGGATAAGATAGAAACAAGATGAAATAAGGACCAAGAACAAAAGGGTGGCAAATACCGGAAGATATTCCTCCTCACACTGCATCCACGTTTTTCTATGAACCAACCTGTTGCATGGAAACCGCATGCGGTTCCTCCTCAATGACCGGGTGGACAGCCAAAAAGCGCTCCGCGTCCGCCAAATCCCGACGCAGCATAGAAGCCCGTTTCGATAATGAGTCTTGCTCGATGCCTCGAAGAAGATAGGCGACACTTCCACGATGATACTTTTTCCCGTAAAATGCTCGACAGAGGGCTGAAGCTTCCTCAACGAGACACCGCGCTCGATCTCCTCTCCACTCAAAGGGATCGACAGGTAAAAGCCCATCGCCCAATACACTCAATTTCACGTGCAACACCGAATCCTTGATTGCGGGCATGGTTGTCGGAAGAAGACGCACACGAGAATGTTTTTCAACACTATTCTCAAGCACATTTCGAATGACTGGGTGCAGTTCATTGATGCAGAAACCCGAGCTACCTTTTTGCTCCCTCCGGATGGCTCTCCACGCAATGACATTATTCGTGTACCACAAGTGAATCACCATTCCTAGTCCCATCACAATTGCAACATCATTCCGCCCAAATACCTTTTCAATGAGCTCCTTGTTGGGGCAAAAAACGCCGTGCTCCTCGTAAAACAGAACCGCCATGCGGTCCGGGTTGTCCACCATCAACACAGACGCGAACGATGACACTTTTGCCATTGTGATAATGGCCTCGGCTTCCGTTTCTAGACCGTACGTCTTCCGTAGGCACCACGCCCCACTCCCATCGCCACTCTCAAACGCATCAAAGGCCTCCGTTCCCCAACTTACGCCTCCCCCAAAACGCAAAAATTCGGTCCGCAACATGCGAAGAAGCGAGCCCTCTTCGCAATGGTACACCGCCTCCCCATCCGCACAGCCTGGAAAAACCGTACTCTCTTTGATAATTTCGAGGCTGGGCCTCAGGAATCGCCATCCTTTGGCTCTTTGAAAAACACTCTCAATCCTGGCCTTGGTGCAGCCCAAGTCCGTCAGCAGCCTCGCCGTTTGGCCGGTGCAAACGCAGCGTCTCCGAAGGGCAAGCTCATACCTTGGGTCCACACGTTTCTCGATGACCTGAACGTTGGACTCGCGCCAGCGCATGCCAATCCCCATCGCATAAGTTCCTACACTGCTTCCAATAAGAAGAACTTTACCCCATGGATTCACCGCATACATTACCGTTCCCTTATGAGAATGAAGAAAGCACACACAGAGAAAGAAAATAATAATAATAATAATCAAAAATGATCCTCAAATGGTAGCAGCCGGGTTTCCCGTCAGAGGTGTCACTTACTTCCCATCTTCCTTCTGAGACGCACAAAGTCCCTTAGACATGTTCATGATACACAAGGACCACCAGTAAAAGTAGAGAAGACAACAACAACAACAACAACAACAAACGTGCCATCTTACAGAAAAGGCATAATGCGCCAAACATACATCATTGTTTGATCTCCTGTACTACAACCAATACATAGCGTTTTTCCACATCCGGTGCAACCAGAATGTCAGTTAGACCAACACTTAGACGAAGAAAGGTGAGATCATCTTTCCAATCAATCGTTCGGACCGTCGAGTACGCCAATTTTGTGAGATCATTAACCTTCTCTGCATACTTTTGCATTTTTTTCGCGTCTCCACCAAAACCGGAGTGTTTGAAGATGCTTCCATCAATAGGGTTCAGCACAAGATAGCCCAACACACCTTCGTGCGATGCAATGCGCAAAAGTATCTCCTCCACGCACCTAATGCGCTGTTCCCGCTCGCGTGCTGCCTGAGCCGCATGTATTTCCATCACCTCAAGGGCACCCCGTCCTTCGCAGCAGCAGACAAGGGGAAAAAAAAGATCGTTTCAGGACGCTCAACAGGGAAAAAGAAAAGAAACAAAAAAATAAAAAACAAACAAGTAGGCAAAGGCTGCATAACTGACCACTACTTCATTCAAGCGAAAGAACAGAAAAAAAAAAGGGAATGCATATCCAGCCCCTACAGACACATCGGCGCGCATATCTTTCCCTCTTTAACAATACATCTCCTCAATAAAAAAAAACAAATACAATAAAAATGTGTCAGCTCTACATACAGGGGGGAAAAACACCCTCAACTCAGATGGGGGATTCCCTCAGTTCTTCGTTTTCTACATTTGATCACGTCACGGTTTTCTTTGATACAACAGCAAACGAAGGAAACGTGCGCTCTCGAAGGCGGTCGACCTCACGCTTTAACCGGACGAGTTCCTCCTGCTGGCACCGTGCCAACTCCTCCAATTCACTATTCTCGTACAGCTCTCTCATTCTTTCTTGAAGACGTGTGGATTCATTATCGTGCTCACCCAACATACCCCACACGGCCTTTTTGTCATCCACAACGCTTTTAACGCGTTGTACCTGATCACCCAGTAATGTGTTTTCCAGGTGCCGATCGTTGATCTGTATGTTTAAACGCTTAATAACCCTGTTTCGATCCTCCACCCTCCTTGACATCATTTGCCGGATGGAGTCGATTCGGCGGTTCAATTTTTCCACCTCACCCTCACGTGACACCAATGCACCGGTGTATATGCTTTCTTGCATTTGTCTCGTCACCCGCAACGTGTGTAGCTGGCGGAGCTCCATCTCCAACGTCCCCACGCAGTACTGTAAGCGTTCAGTTTCCCAAGAGGCCATTTTCATTGCTTGTCGTTGATGCGATGTATTACCCATAATCCGGGAAACTTCGTCAAAACTTGCAAAGATAAGGGTGTTGTAGTCCAACACGTCCTTTGTCCATCGAAAGGAAAAGTCAATAAAGTCGGCGTTTAGCATGGCTTCCTCATCTTGAACCTGGCCTTGTCGCAGGCGATATAGGTTTTGTACATTGAGAACCTTGCGAGTGGCGTCTTGTTTGCAGAATTCCTCCTCCGCCTCTTTTTCGTCTAGCTTTTTTCCAACTAGTGTCAATTCGGCTTCAACCTCCGTCAACGACTCGGTTAATTTTTGAACAGTTGCTGTACTATGGGTCGCAACGCGTTTTGACTCAACAATGATTGAGCAGCATTCACAGTAGAGCTTCCACAGAGGGAGAGGAAAATTTTCATTCTGATCAGCCAGAGGAGCCAATGCCTGGCCTTCTTCGTACTTTGCACGCCACCTCGTAAAACGTCTGTACAGCTTCTCCCCCCAGGTGCCGTCATCAAACGGTGGAGAGTCGCGCATATGTGCGACAGCATCCTTTTCTTTTTCGATTAACTGCTGCAACCGAGACTCTTCCGTTTTCAATAAGTTTTGTCTGTGCATTTCAAGACTCTGAAGTTGTTTCAAACGACTTTGGAGCTCTTTTTTTTCCTTTATGACGTTTAAGAGCTCATTCAAAATTGTAGTTGGAAGAAATATTCTGCGAAGCGCATTCATTTGATGGGACTCCAATTCATCCACCAACTGAGCCACCTCCATACGTTTCCTTCTCAACGAGGAAATTTCTTCATCTATCGCTCTCGCTGCATCACTGTTTGCCCTCTTCAATTCGGCAATCTCTTCACGCAACGCCTCCTTTCTTTCATTCACATATATCGTCTGCTCCGCAAGTTGCTTCTCATATTGTTCATAAGCCCTTTGCTGCTCCTCCGTTCGATCTTCGGGTTCCACATATTGTTCCAACGATTCATCCGCAAAAGCAGGTAAGGTGACTTTGACGGCAAGCACATCAGCATCCTTTTCAAGACCATCCATCCACGTCTTCAATGCCGCTTCATCCGTCGGGGATATAATAAATGCATCACTTTCATTCTTTTTGGAAAGCTTGAGCAATTCGGGATCAATTTCCGAATCAAAGACCTCAAAAACAGTCTTGGGGTCCTCCTCGACATCAAAAACGGGTGTGAAACAGAGATCCGCAGGTATGGACGTTTCACCGAGTTGCCGCAGGATGCGCCTACAACGACCATTTCTTTCTTCAATTCGCTGCAATTCTCGCTTTTTCCGTTCGCATAAATTATCAAAGCGAAGATTGAACGCCATCTTCAACCTGAGTATCCTTCCACGAAGCAAATGAATTTGAATAACAGCACGTGAATTTGTGTATACATCCATAGCATCGTAGAGAAGCCCGGAAGTTTCATCGGCAATGTCGCTCTCCTGCTGCAACGGGTTAGAATGACTTTCCCGTCGCTTCACCAAGGAAGAAAAGGTAAAGTAATTTCCAACTTTTATTTGCAACATTCTCAAAAATTTCAACTTTTTCAACAACTTCTCTTCTCCCGGATCAGCCTTACGACAGTGAAAATTGTAAACTTGGACCGTAAGGTCATTTAGACTTACAACTTTCGCTCTTGGTACTTCCATTGTGTCCCAACATTCATTTCGAATAATATATTGAGTAAATTCATTATGAAGCAAACGGTAGTAGTCATCTTCTTTTGCCTTCTGTATCGCCAATTCACACTCCGCACTAAACGACTCCCGCTGACTAGGTAGCAGAAAGTCTTCAACGTGGACAGCCGAACTTCTTTCCTTCAATAATTTGTTAACCTCTGCTCTTATCTCAGTCAAATCGGATAGAACACTGGATCGACTAAATTCACACAGTGTAGATGACCCCTCCATTGGGGTTTGCATGGCGTCTGAGACACCCAAAAGTTTTTCCTTTTTCCATACTGGTTCTTTCCATGAATCAGAAATGGGTTCACCGGAGGTAATAAAATGAATCACTGTGTCATGACCTCCACAAACGAAGCCACAATCACCATTCCATGTACACAAAGAAGTTATCCCTTCTTTTCCCATGTGCCTTATGGGGAATTCACCTTGGGGCCTTCTCTTTTCTTTGGAAGGAGGGATAGGTGTCAGCTTTAATAGATAATGTGAGACGTCTCTTACAACCACCTTTCCATCAGCCCCACCGGAAAGAACAGCCGTTTTTCCAAAATATTGAAGGACAGAGCCGCCGCTGCCCTCATGATCACGCATCAAAAATAATGGACGCAGAGGTTTGATGTCTCGTTCTCGTCGGCGCTCCAAAACGTACAACTTGGTGTCTTTGTCTACAGAATGAACCAAAATATTCACCACATCATCGTCAAGATAAAGTGGGAGAAAGTCATTGGCAGGGTAATCTAGTCGCCAC
>NW_001849480.1:128167-166567 GCF_000209065.1 Trypanosoma cruzi
TTTTTTTCGGGCACCCTGCCCCGAATCCGTTTCTGGCGACGGGCTCGGCGTCCCGCGGGTCGCGGGGCGTCCGGGGGAAAATATTGCCTCCGCCCCCGGCCGTATCCCTCGCGCTTCTGGGGCATATGCGGCCAAAAGGGGGTCATGTGAAGGCGAGTGGGGTATCTATAAAACCGTCTTTCGCATTTTTTTTTTTGGCTTCAGTACCGCGCTCGCGCTCCACTGGCTTGCGCGCGGCTGCTTTCCTACTCGCACGCCAAACGTGTGTGTTGTGTGACCGTTTGCGGTAGATATCGCTGCATTGTGGTTGGTGTCTCGCCCGGAACTTGTGGCCCAAAACAATATTTCCATCGCTTTTCGGAGGCATCAGCGAACTGAACCTCAATATCGCTTGCTTGGTTGATTAGGATTCTCTGCGTGTGACGTGCACGCCACTGCTGCTGTTGCTCGTGATCATATCTCCTTCTCGGTGGCTGAGCGAAATGCGTTGGAGGCGCAAGCATCGCAGGTGATGGGCGATGTGTCTTTGACGAGGGATTCGCTTCTTTACCACGAATGGTTTTACTTCCAGAAACGATCTGCATCACGGGGCAGAAGGTGTTGGAAGGCTTTGCAAGGGTGTTTGAGGACATCACGGAAGGATCGCCTTGGTATGCTTGTGGGTTGTTCATCATGATGGCGCTTGTGAATTCGCAAAGGCGGGCCGCGCAAACTGGACTTTTCGGCCGCGACGATAACTCGGCGTGAGAAGGGATTACCGGAATATTGGGAGCGATTTGCTGCATGTTGTTCTTTCTGGTCTGTTGGCTAGTTTCTCAGCGTCCTGTGCTGGGTGGAGAAGACGGTTTCTGTACTTGCAGCTAACTCCTTAATTCCCATCCTGAAATGGAAGCACGACGTTGTGTGGTGCCATGATAGGAACCATCGTTACGTTTGGCCCCTTTTGTATTTTATCATCCGCTGGGGCTACTGAATGGAATAAATCCATTTCCACACCGCCCTTGGTTTATTTATTGGTGTGTTATTGTGAGTGAATGTCGAGCGCAGTGTGCTTGGTGCCCTTTCTCCCTTCGGACAAAGACTCGGTAGAAGTTGTGCTCGACTGTTGCCTTCAATTCATTTTTTTTTTTTTTTTGGTACTTCAGTGCTCTGAAATCGCGACACAAATTTTTATTTCATGAGGCGCTTATTAGGGAGTGCAGGAGCCGCAGTGTATGTTGTTTCCTTGTGGATGGGCACTGTTTCTGTGCGATTAGCCGCCTACAACGCCAAAGGCATGCTTTACCAGATGATTTTCCTTATGTGGCTGTTTCCGTTCTTGCTTGCCGTGGCCGATCGAGTGGTGAAAGTTTAACCAGTGCGGCGGGGTTTCATGAAGGATTCATGACGAGAATGGATTTGACACAGAGGAATGTTTTGTCTGGACAAGTTCAATTCGTACATGGCCGTTTTCTATGAAGACTTTTAAAAAAGGTCCATGCTGGAGTGGACTTTTCATTACGGGCTTTATGATTGTATTGGTGGTGCATGTTTCTGAGCTGGCTCTTAATACTCTGTTAAAGGATTATCGGGGTGCGGGTATTCCTTTTGAACATCGGGGTGCATTTGTGAATGACGGTCTTTTATTGAAGCGACACAAGGCGCAGAGCAGGTGTCGGTGACATATAAAAGGGTTTCAGGACTTTGTTTGAGCATTTTATTTGTGTGGGTGACAAAAAGAGAAGACAGAAATACATAGGCAAGGAGGCGGGGCTTCATCACGAAACAGACGGAACGGAAGGAATCCGTCAACGCATCGCGCTGCTTCTTTATTTTATCGTTTGTGGATTGGCTTTGTTTATGTGGAAGAGGGGACGTGCGAGCGGCAACTGCGCACCAGTGTGGATGTGATGGTGGTGAGGGAAACGGCATTTCTTTCCGGGATCACGGGTGAAAACGTGCCTTCGCGGAGCTGTGGGCATGGATGACTGACGAGGGGGAACGGATGTAATGAGTTTGGGTGCACACATTCGTAGGGAAAGACTGTCATGCTTTTTTTTTTTTTTGCGGGCGTTTATCCGTTGTTGTTTCCCTTTGATTAGGAGGGCGAAAACGCTCTGCGACAACAATCTTCATTCATGCGAGAAACCATCCCCAATGGTGCTGATGGGAACGTAATGCGGCCAGACGAGAATAATCAAAACGACCGTGAGTGTGGTGCGAGCACCTGAAGGGGAGACGAAATGAACGGAGGTGGGTTGATGCATGTGGCGGGAGGCGTGCCTGAGGAAATTCTGCGAAAGAAGGAGTGACCTTCGTTTGGCGGTGCTGCTGTTCGAAATGCAAGGGAAGAAGAAACACAAGTGCTTTCTGACATGTCGGTGAGTGTGCCAGGGCCACCGATGAGTTCTCAGGGAGAGGGACAGGAGGGAGGGAGACGGAGACTGTGCGCGTCTACTGCAACTTGTGGTGCCACAGGATGCATTTTCCGTTGTGAAGAATGCAACGTTCGTCTGCATCTTATTGCCTGAAGAGCTTGCTGGTGCCGCGAGGAGGCGCAGAAGACCTCTCATTATTGGGTTGCTGTTGCTGTTTTTTGTTCCTCGCTTGGCGGGAGAAGCAACTCTTCGTGCACGTGACGTGCTGGTCCGCATCGATGCTCCCCACGGGGTGTCACGCCGCCGTGCCGTTGCAGTGCAACTCTCGCGCTCCTCACTGCACACTTGGCTCCCTGTCGCTTGTCTTTTTTGCAGGACCGTGACCTGCGGTCCCCCATTGGGAGGCTGCTCACTTTTTCCCCTAATTTTTGTGTGCGTGCTGTTGAGGGGTGCTGTAGAATATTGACTGATTGGATGGTGATGTTGTGTTTCGCTGTGAGTGGTTCAGGTGTGTACTGCTGTTGTGCTGCCTTTCTGCTTCTGTTCTCTGTTGCTCCTTATGAAGAAGGAAGTTACCACCAAACGCGAATCGCCACTCTGGAATTCGAAGGCTCCGAAAGGAACAACAACCGCCCACACACACATATTTGTATGCTCTCACGTGTTGCTGCAGTCATGGCACACCGCACACACAACCGTCGCCGCGTGACCGGATCCGGCGGAAAGAGAAAGGGAGGAAGAGAGAGGGAGCAGCAGAGGCCCAACATGTCCCGGCGTGTGTTTACTTTCGCGGTGCTGCTTCTCCTTGTGATGTACTGTGAAGTCGGAGGTGCACGCGTTGCGGGGAGTAATGTAAGGGATACAGTTGCTGCGTTGATGGGGATTAAAAAGGAAAAGCTTGACATGTGGGAGGATGTTTCTGACGCTGGTGGTAAATATGGCTTGCTTCTTGGTCCCAGTCTTGTTGAGGTGCAGGGTCATGTACTTGCTATTTATGAAGCCCATTGCAAGGATTGGGGTGACTGCAGCGACGCCAGCTTTACTGGGATTGCGTCATGGTACTTTGATTTAAGTGGTGTTGCTGGTCCAACGGAGATCTCGACGGCAGATACGAGTAACTTTGGCGCATATCCTCTAAAGGAAGGTTCTGAGGGCGTCAGCACCACAAACGGCATAACGCGACCAACGACACTTGTAATTGGGGACAGTGTTTACATGCTCCTGGGAAAATACAGCCGTACAGAGCAGCAGATTCAAGGTAGGAATGAGCGGGGCCCCTTACTCGTGAAGGGATCTCTCACTGATGAGGATGGAAAGAAGAAAATCAGATGGAATGAGACCCATGCAGTGAGCTTTAGAGCCCCAGGAGATCCTTAATTATTGACCGGGTTGGTGGGTGGCGGAGAATCGGGCGCTGTGCGCATGACTCTTTATTGCGGTGTGACGTGGATAGCTGTGCTCTTGCGTACGTTGTGCGGCGGGCTTTTCCTCTCCGCGTCTTTGCCCTGGTGTGTGTGGGAAGGTTGTGGGAGAGGATGTGTGCGGGGGAGTGAGCGTGGGTGGCTGCCAGCTCCGCCCCGCGCATTGGAGAATTCCATACAAGTGGATTTGCTTGACGGCGTTGCGCGGCACCCAGGGCGTGGCGAGGAGGAGGATGGGGAGGGTCTGTTGTGGCAGAAGGTGGATGGACAGGACAGTCCCCTTCCGTGTCCTTCCCTGTGTCGTTGGCAGTACATACTGAGAGCATAAATTTGAGCGAGTGCGGGATGAAAGGTTTATGCCGCTTTGCGTGTGCTACTCAGTCGTCGTCATTGCACGCTGTCGTCACGGTGCGTTGTGGTGCGGTGCCGTTAGATGAGGGAAGGGTGCGATGCTACGGCTGCTGCGCACCACAACCGTTTATTGCCTCTGCACCGGCAATTTCTTTTTCAAATTGTGTTTTTTTTCTTTGCTTTACGGTGAATTTGTTGGAGGAGGTTTGGTTTTGGCGCCTGCTTCACGGTGCTGTGCCTTATTTGTCGGTTGCGGTTCTTCCACGTGATGCTGAGGCGTTTGATGGGGTGTTTACCCTTCTTTTTGCGCCCTGCAGTCAGTCTTGTGTGGTTATGGCGGCAGCAGTGGGACTCTGTGGCTGCGTGCTCGTCGCACGTGTCGCATCTTCCGCTGTTGCTCCCTCGCTGTGTTGGTGGGGAGGAGGCAGGCGACTGCGTTGGTGGAGTTGCGCCCCAGTGGGAGAAGTAAGGCACCGACCGCACGATTGACGTGGACCCTTGTCCCCCGTGTCTGAGTGCCGCCACCGCACTTCTTTGTTCCCTTCTGCGTGTGCCGTGTGTGCTTATGGTGCCGCTGTTTGTTTTGCAATGCCGACCCACGTGAGGGAGGAATGCCGCCTTGACTGCTGGCGAACGGCGAGTCCTCCACTCCTCTCCCGTGTCACCATTACATCCTCGGAAGCGCTTGATGGTCGCCGGTTGTAACGCTGCCACGTGGGTCTGTCTCGGTCCTTGTGTGTCTTTCGCGGCATCAGGACTGCTCTGTGGTAGAACCATTTGGTTGCACGAGCGGTTCCAATGGTCATGTTTGTCTTTTTGCCGGGATCCTGCCACTCTGCATGGTGGTTGTGTGGGGCTGCGTGGGCGGTGGGAGGACGATGGTGTTACTGGCGTGATTGTGTATGCGCTTTTTTTTGTCGGTGGCTGTGCTTCGGTGGGGACTGTCTGTGAACGGATGCCTCTGTGTGCCACTGTGTTCATTTGCTGTTGTTTCTGTCTTTTTTTTCTCTGACCGTGCAGTTAGAGATACTTTGGTTTGAGCAGCACAACTATCGTTTCAAGGTGTTAGGAATTACTCGCAGTATTAGGATTAGTAGTAGTGGTGGGATATCGATCTTTCGGAATAGTGTCTCTTGATTTGCCATTTGTAGAAATGGATCTGCGAAGCAGGAGCTACGGTCGACGGGGCGAGTGCAATACACCGCGACAGCTCTATCGTTATCTGTTTGGTTTGTGGATGTGGTCTGCGGTGGGTGGGTGTCTGCGCGGCCGGCACCGTGTGCGGCGCAGGGCCGCTGCGGCTGTGCGTGCGGCACTGTTTTTGGTGTTGGCGCTGGCTGCTGCTGCTGTGTGGCTGCCTGCTGTGCATGCGGTGGTGCTGCGACTGCGGGGCGGCACGGTGGACAGAGCCATCACGGTTGGCCGCGCCGTGGACACGGTGCTGATGGACGGCGTTTACATCACGAACGGCGTGGCTGTTGTGTTTGACGTGCCGGCGATGCTTCCCGGCGCGCTGCGCATCGAACTGAGGGACTGCGTGTGCGACGGCGGTGCGCAGATCTACGTGCGGGGCGACAGCGGTGAGCCGGCGAGTGACCGGATCCTGGAGGTGAGCGTGAGCGGGCTGTCCGGGAGCTACTGCTCGCTTGTGTTTGTGCACAACCTGCCGGCACACACGAACGTGACGGTCCGTGACTCGACGATTGTGACGGCGGGGCCGATGCGCTACTCGCAGCTGAGTGGGCTGATGGACGCGGTGGCGTCGCCGCTTGTGCTGCACGCGACGTCGCTGTTGCAGTCGCAGCTGCGTGTGAGCAACACTGTGCTGAGGTCTTCGCAGGCGGGCGGGTCGGCGGTGTACGTTGGCGGCGGTGTGGACCTGCTGTCGAGCGCGGTTGTGCTTGACGGCGTGTTGCTGGAGGCGTCGGGTGGTCTGGCCGCGTCCGCGATGCATGTGGCGTCCTCGTCGCGTCTCAGTCTGCGGAGCCACTCGGTGTTCTCTGTGACGAACGTGTCGGTTGTGAGCAGCGGCGGCGGCATTGTGCTTGGCGAGCGCCTCGCGGTGTCCGACTCGGTGCTGCGCTTCGTGGGCGTTGAGGGGTCTGTTGCGTCGTCGCTGGTGCGCTGCGACGGTGGGACGGTCGGTGCCGGCGGGTGGCTGGACCTGCGCGACGTGTGGGCGGTGGGCGAGGCGTCTTCTGTGGCGTCGCTGTCGGGGGTGACGCTGAGCGGCGCCGTGTCGATTGCGCGCTGCACTGCTGCCGGCGCGACGCTTGTCTCCGGGCTGACAATCACGAGCGGCGTCGTGTCGGTGCAGTGCAACCGTGCCGGTGGCCGTGTGCTGCGGAGCAGCGGCGACTACCGCATGGCCGGCCTGCCCTCCGTGAGTGTGTTGCCGTGCGACGGCTGTGCGGCCGCTCTGGCGTGCTTCGATGCGCTGACGGCGTCGTTCTCTGACTGCGTGTGCGGCTGCCGTGCCGGCGGTGTGGGCGAGGCATGCCTGCCGTTCGACGTGCCGCCTGCGAGGGCCGGTGGCGGTGGTGGCGATGCGCAGGGCTGCGTGAGTGGCGTGACGCTGACGGAGTCGGTGACGGTTGGCGGCGGGCGGGCGACGGCGTGCTTCGACTCGGTAATGTTCAGCGGACCGATCACTGTGGCGGTGGACCTGCGCTTGATGGACGTGTTCGCTGACGCGCTGAACGTGACGCTGCGCCACTGCGTGCTTGCGGGCGGCGCGCAGCTGCGGATTGGCGGCCTCAGCGAGGGCACGGCGCGCCTGATGCCGCACGTCCTCGTCAACATGACGAATGTGACGTCGCTTGAGGGCACGATTGTGCTGCAAGGCGCGATGCCGCTGCACTCGAGTGTGCTGCTGGCGAACTCAACGCTGCGCGCGACGGTTGGCGGGTCGCAGTACGTGACGAGGAACCCTGGCCTTGCGGGATTTCGGTACGGCCCCGCGCTTGTCCTGGACGGCGTCCGGCTTCTGTCGACGTGTTTTGTCATGACGCGGTCTACTCTGGTGTGTGGCGGGGGCTCGTGCGCTGCGATACTTGTGGAGCACGGCCTTGGCGCCAACCTGTCCAGCGTCTTCTACATGGACAACTGTGCTGTCCTGTCGCAGGCGCACGTGATGTACGCCCTTGCGTCGGACCTGCGTGTTGGTGGTGGCTCCGTATTCTCCATACAGAACAGCTCGTGGAGTGCGCCGAGCATCGAATACTACGAAGGTGCTTGTGTGTTTGGGGACGTTGTGGTGGCTGGCGGCAGCGTGCTGCAGATTGTGTCCAGCACTTTCCGTCTCGGCTTTGCCATGCTCATGGCAAACACGCTGAACGTGGCTGGCGGCAGCTGGCTGGTGCACCGCGACAACGAGTTCCGCACCGCCTACGTTGTGTACGTGGCCAAGGAGAACGGCGTGGCGTTCCGCGATCAGAGTGTGTGGTCGATACTTGACAACAACTTCACGTACGGCTCGTACTCGTTGACCATCGCACAAATGACGAGCAACTGGTCACTGCCATCCGACTCGCGCCCGACCATCTACGGCGTGTGCAACAAGGCAAGGGGCTCACCTGTGACGGATTACCGAGAAGACCTCAATATTGGATCACCCGTGATGGTGTTGGACTGTGGTGTGTGCACGATGGACGCTGTGTGCTTCGCAGCGAGGACGAGCAGCATCAGCGGCTGTGAGTGCGTGTGCGCTGCTGGCGGCTACGGTGACACGTGTCTGCCAGCTGCGGTTCCGGACGGCCTTGGGCCGCTCCCGCTCCCCGATGCGAGGGACACGGAGGTCCGCTGCGTGCACGGTGGCAGCATCAGCTCCGTGGACGTTCCTGATCCCGGTGTGCGTGGTCTGTGCTTTGTTAACGTGACATTCACCGCCGCGATTGTGCTGGACCTGTGGAGCTTCGACGCGCCACAACAGACACTCAACATCACGCTGCTGCAATGCGTCCTCGTGGGTCTGTCGGTCAAGGGGAGTGGTGCACGCGTGCACGTGAACGTGACATCCTCGATGCTGGATTCTGGAGCGTTGGAGTTTGAGGGCCATTTTTGCACGAGCTCCCAGATACTGGTGGTGGGCAGTACGCTTGTGAAGACATCAGTGCACGCCATTGGCTTTCTGGAGTTTTTCCCTGGGAGAAACACGACGCTGCTGCTGCTTGACAACCGCATTGAGGGGAATAGTTACGCAGTTTATTTCTCCGATGCTGTTGTTGTTGATGGTGGCGGTATTGTTGTGAAGGGAAATACGCTGCGTACGATGGAGGATGAGGGTGTGGAATCATCTGTTTATGCTTATGCTGTTGATGTGAGGAACGGCGGCTACATTGACGTGGAAAACAACACGATGAGCGCGGCTAATGGCTTGTATCTTAACGGGGACACCACCGTGAGCTTCGCTGGGCTGCTGCGAGTGGTAGACTGCACTTTCGTTGGTGGGACGAAAATTTTTGAGTCTTCGCTGGTGTATTTTGACGGCTTTGTGACCCTCCAGGGTGGTGCGCAGTGGCGTGTGGAGGGCAACAACATGAGTGGAACCTCATTAATAGGTATGCCAAAATCATTGTTCGAAATTCAGCTGTCGGGCAGCGGCACCACCGTGGTGCTTGCACACAACCGCCAGATGGACTCCAGAATGCCCTTTTTCAATTACCTTCTTGTAAGCACTGTTGTGACGTCACCCGCGCGGTTTGTGTTTGGGTGCAACCTGCAGGACGATGAGGAGGTGTCGTACGACGGTGTGTTTCCTGAGGAAGTGGTGGTGTTCGGGTGTGGCGCGTGCAACGACGACGCGGCGTGCTACATGCCCGGGACGGAGTCGGTGGACCGCAGCTCGTGCTCGTGCAGCTGCAAGGACGGATGGCATGGCGCGTCGTGTCTTCCCTTCGAGGTGCCCGACACGGTTGTGCCATCCTTGCCGGAGAAGGCCGTTGACGGCGACACGAGCTGCGTGGTGAACCAGACGCTGACGAACCTCACGCTGAACATGTGGAAGACGCACCACTGCTACGTGGGTGTGACATTCAGCGGCGTGGGTGCTGCGCTGACGTTTTCTCTCAACAGTATGCCGCTGCATCTCCCCATCAACATCACGCTCATTGGGTGCACATTCCGTGACGGAGCCGCGCTGGAGTTTGTTGGGGGTGCTGAGGCGGCGGAGTCAGCCGGCGTCCTGATCCGCGTGAACCAGACGGTGATGCGGTCCTCCGTTGTTGTGTTTGCACTCGCCCTCCCGCTGCACTGCGACATTGCCGTCACGGAGGTTGACGCGGTGCAGTCCTCTATTGTATTTTGGCCTAACTCTGTGAACAAAATGATGAGCGTGGTGACTCTGCACGACGTTGTATTGACTGCTTCCTCGCTGTTGGTCAGCAACGTTAAGGCGCATGCATCAAAGTATGGTGGGTTTGGTTTGTACTCGACTGGGGCGCTGAAGCTGGTGGGTGGCAGCTCGCTGTACGCACGGTACTGCAGCCTTGATGGGTACACACATATGTTTCACGTAAATATCCTCGGTGTCCGCGACCACTCTGTTTTTGCGCTGCTCAACAATACGATGTTCTCCGGGACAAGCTTCTTGTTTCAATGCCTAGACTTCAGTGTCTCGGATCACAGCGTGTTGCGTGTGGTGGGGAACAGTGGTTCTGTGTCATTCGCCATCTTTGCAGACGACTCGTGGGCCGTCCTGGAGTCAAGCTGGTTGGATTGGCGTGACAACGACGTGGAAGTGGGTGCGATGTTTCACGAATCTGAATCCGATTTTGTGATTATCGACGACAGCAGTGCGGTAACATTGACGGGCTGCAAGATGGGCTTGACGGGGTTGTCGGGACCTCTGCTATCGCGGGCTGACGCCGGCTACCGGTTTGTTGCTGGGTGTCTGACGGTCGCGGGACGGGAGGTGACGACGGCGGCTGAACTGGCGCTGAACGGCATCACCAACGTGACGAAGGTTGCCGCGTGCGGGGAGTGCACGAAGGACGGCGACTGCTTTGCTCCGCTGACGACGGCGGTCATTGACTGCAAGTGCCAGTGCGCTGCTGGAGGGCACGGCGATGTGTGTGTCCCGGCGCCTGTGCCTGCTGGCCCGCCGCTGCCGTCACCGCCACTGCTGCCCATTCCGCCGCAGCCGCTGGTTGGTGAGTGCATCAGCGACATGGTGTACCCCGAGGTGGCGCAGGCTGTGGGCGGCGGGCTGTCGTGGCTGTGCTACCGCAATGTGACGTTCAGCGGGGGCGGCATGAGCCTGACGGTGCTGGTTGGGGCGATGGCGGGCGACGTGGCGAATGTCACGTTCGATGGCTGCACGTGGAGGGACGGCGCCGTGCTGTTGCTGTTGGGCAACGTGCACGCCGCTGTGGGGTCGCTGAACATCGTCGTCACCGGCAACACGTTCTATGACGCGCTGCTTAGTCCGGAGGGTGTGTTTCCACCGCGCACGAACATCACGATCAGCGGGAACCGCTTCACGGTCACGAGGCTGGTCCTTCGGTTGGGTTTGGTCCTTAGGGGCCCGTCGTGTGTTGCGATGAATGGACTGGCGATCAGCAACAACTCCGCGGTGGTGCTCAGTGGCAATGTTTTTCAGAGCGTGACGGCATCGTCGAGCGCCATTCACGTTGTTGGATCTGCGCTGAGCGTGTCGTGGCACTCCGTGTTTGCTGTGGTGGGCAACACGTTTCATATGGCCGGCGCTAACGGTTCTCTGATGTATATTGGGGGCTCTAGAGATTCTTTGTCGCTGAGTGTACTGAACAACTCTGCCGTGGTGATCCGAGGCAACGCTGTGACGAGGCCGGTGAAGTACTTTATTGTATTCCTTTGGTCCTTACGTGTGGAGTCTCAATCAGCGATTGTGTTTCAGGGTAACGAGATGCAGGGAAGCTCGGTGGTGTTTTATTCAAGCTACTCCCCGAACATCTACTACAACTCCTGGCTGCAGTTGAGCGGCAACTTCTGCCGTGAATCCCCATCGGATGCTTTTCTCTTTCTGAACCCCAAAGTGAATCTCCGCGACTCCACGGTGTCTGTTTCTGGCAACCAATTCATTTCCAGCACAGGCACGCCGACAGTACTGTGGATATCCTTGGGCTCCCGCGATCTCACGAACGGAGCGATTGTGGCCGCGTGCAACACTGTGAACGGCGAGGAGGAAGCGAACTACGCCATTCCGTCCGTGTACAATACCACATTTCTGACCTGCAGCGATCCATGCACCCTCGCGGCGTCTTGCTTCCCCGCGTACACGACGACGGCCTCGAGTGATGGCTGTGCCTGCAGGTGCGCGGAGGGCGGCCACGGCGATGCGTGCCTGCCCGTCGCTGTCCCCGAGCCACCGAGCACCGACGGCGCCGACTTGTGCGTGCGGGACGTGCGTGTGGATGTGGAGGTGAGCGCCGGTCTTGGGACGTCGGTGGCGTGCTACGTCGGTGTGACCTTTGCGGTGGACGTCGTGGTGGAAATTGAGTCGATGTCGGGGAGCATGCGCAACGTGACGCTGGTGAACTGCGCGTTTGTGGGCGGAGCGAGCCTGTACGTTGTTGGGTGGCGGTCCGACCCGCCTGCTGGCCTGCGTGCCGATGTGTTGATCAGCGGGCTTGAGTCACGCTCCGGCGGCGGCGTGCTGGTGGCTAACCGATTTCCGCCGGGCTCGCGCGTCACTGTGGTGGACTCGCTGCTGATCGCAGAGGCGCGTGTTGCGTACCGCGACGCCTACGGCCTTGGCGATGCCTCCGCGTGCCTCGTGGTGCACAGCGTGAATCTGGCGGGGAGCGTGCTGACCATTGCGCGCACGCATGTGGCGGCGGTGTTCCGTGACGCTGTTGGCGTGCTGTTTGTTGGCGGCGTGGCGCTGTCGTCGCGCGGTGCGCTGTACGTGGACGGGCTGTTGGTGCAGACGGCGCTGGGGCTGTGCGTGTCGGTGGGGGGCGGTGTTGCGGCGAGTGGCGGCTCCGTGGTGGCGTTTGTTGACAGCGACTTCCTGCTGTGCAAGCACGCGGTGTCTGTGCGTGGGTCTGTGAGCGTGTCGGGCTCAGCTGTGGCGCTTGTGCGGAACGACTTTTTGTCGACGGCGGACTACGCGGTGGCGTTTTATTCGACGGTGAGCCTGGATGGCGGGTCGATGCTGCTGGTGAAGGACAACGTGCACGACGGCGTCTCGAGGGAGATGCTCTACGCCGCTGGCGCCGTGACCGCTGCTGGGAGCACGCTGAGCTTTGTGCGCAACCGAGCGCTGCTGCCGCGGATGCTGTCGCTGAGCCTGTCGCTTGCGTCTGGGGCGCATTTGAGGGTGGCGTGCAACGACGCTGGTGGCCGCTTCCTGTCGACGGCGGAGGAGTACGCAGCGGCAGGTTTTGGCGACGCTGGGAGCATCGACGTTGCTGGGTGCGGCGACTGCGACAGGGACACGTACTGCTACGCGCCCGGGACGGCGACGGCCAGCATGAAGGACGGTGTGTGCGTGTGCGCGTGCGGCAGCGGCGGGTACGGCGAGGCGTGCGTGCCTGTGGGAGCTCCCGCGCTGCCGCCCGCTGTGGGCACTGCGTCGAGTGTGTTCGTCCGCGAGGGTGTGACGGTGCAATCGGTGTTCGTCGTGCCTGCTGGTGCGAGCGAGGTGACGCTGCGCCACGTTGTGCTGGACGGCGTGAGTCCGGTGCTCTACGTGCCGTGGATGGCGCGGGACGGCGTGCGGATCGTTGTGCAGAACGTTTCGCTGCGTAACGGCGCCGTGCTGTACGTGATGGGCGGTGGAGCGCTGCGCGGTGCGGTGGCGGCGGGGAGCTACGAGAGCGGGCCGGTGGAGCTGTCGGTGTGCGATGTGGAGGCGCTGAACGGTGCGCTTGTGCTGACCGGCACGTATCCCGCGGGGTCCGTGCTGACGGTGACCGACTCCCTGCTGGTTGCCACGAGGCCGACGCCGCTTGTGTATCTTCCCGGCTCGCAGTCCTCGCCGTACGCACCGGTGCTGGTGCTGTCGGGCCTGCGGCTCGTGCGGTCCGTGCTGATTGTGTCCGGCGTTGCCCTCGTGACCGTGGTGACTGGTGGGCGGACGGTGGTGGTGGACGGCGCGGTGCTGGAGCTTGTCGGTGGCGGTGTCGCGCTGGACGCGGCTGTGCTCGGTGGCGAATATGCGTTGTACGCGAGTGCGCGCGTGGTGGCGTCTGGGGGCGCTGTGCTGCGTGTGTCGGGGAGCCAGGTGTACGCCGCGCATGGGTTGGTGTTCGAGAGCGGTGTGGAGGCCAACGCGTCCGCCGTCGTGGTGAACGACAACGCCGGTGCACTGACCGATGGCGCGCTGCTGGTGCTGCGGGGGTCGGTGTCGTTTGTTTCCGGGTCGTGGCTGTCGGTGCGCGGCAACAGCATCAGCGGCAGGCTCCTGTCGCTGCCGTCGTACCCGCGCAGTGCGGACCTTGTGCAGAGCACGCTGACGCTCCATGGGAACGCCGGCAGCGGGCCCGTCATGATGGACGGCACCGTTGCGCTCGGGGGTGCCGGCGGAAAGTTCGTCGTGGGGTGCCTGACGCTCAACGGGAAGGCGCTGCGGCCGATGGATTACAGGTCCGCCGGCATCATCGGGGAATTCCGCCCCGTGGCGTGTGGCGTATGCGACGCCGACGTGCGCTGCTTTGCAGCTGCGACGAGGGCGATGTCGG
Source organism: Trypanosoma cruzi (assembly GCF_000209065.1). NCBI lineage: Eukaryota > Euglenozoa > Kinetoplastea > Trypanosomatida > Trypanosomatidae > Trypanosoma > Trypanosoma cruzi. The sequence continues at coordinate 141,959 of NW_001849480.1, forward strand.
GGTCGTGCGGGTGCCGCTGTGCTGAGGGCGGGTACGGGCGCGACTGCCTGCCGGTGTACCTACCGTACGTGGACGGATGCAACCGCACGCCCGCCCTGCCGCTGCTGAGCCACACGGAGACGCTGACGGAGACGCGCAGCCTGACGCCGGGCATGAGTACGACGCACTACAGTCCGACGGAGACCCCGCAGGTGACGGAGACGGTGGCGTTGCCGCCCACGCGGACCCCGACGGCGTCGGTGAGCAGCACGCTGTGGTGGAGCGACGTGGCGTGCCCGACGCTTGCTGTAACGACGACGGCGGCTGGTGGGAGCCTGACGCAGAACGACATCCGCGGCGGTGGGAGCGCCGTCCCGACGCGGCTGATGGTGGCGCTGCCGCCGCCGTTTCGGTGGGCACGCGAACCGCAGCTCGGCACGCACCTGAGCTTCGTGCCGGTGTCGACGGCGCAGCCGAGCGGGTTTGGCGGTCCGTGGGGAGCGATGCTGCGCAATGCGACGTGGGTGCACAACGCGACGAATCCGTCCACTGTCGTGGAGCTGGCTGTGCCCGTGCACCGCGGTTACTTCATTGCTGCCGACGAGACGATAGTCATTCGCTGCGACGCTGCGGCAGTGTCTGGCGGCTGCAAGGGTGTGCTGCTTGGGTCCTTCACGATCAGGTCGGACACGCTGCCCGCCGCTGCCAGCGCCCTCTCGGCGATCACTGGCGTTGTTGCGGGTTCGGCGGCTGTTGCCGTGGTGATGACCGGCGGGCTGGGCTCCATCCTTGAGATGCAGGCACTCGGCGTGTTTGCGAGGATGTCATGCGCCTCGGCGCAGGAGCGTGCGAGCACCGTTGCGCTGCCGTACTTCCTGTCGGTGTTCGCTGCCCTTGATCCGCTGTGGATGGTGGTGGGCAACGCGCTGCTGGCCGCTGTGTTTGGGTGCGTGCACTGCGGTGTGACGGCGGCCTTCCAGCGGTGGCGCGGTGTGGACGCGGCGACTGCGTGGGCTGCGATGCGCTTCCCGAGCCTGACGTACGTTGTGGCGCACGCGATGCACCTCGGCATTTTCTTCGGCTCCGTTCTTGCACTGGCGATGCCCGGCGCCCGCGTGCAGCACCGCGTGATTGGCGTCGTTGGCGTGCTGTACGGTGTGGCGTTTCCTGCTGGCGTGTGCTACTTCATTGCCCGCCACGCGGGCGCGAGCTTCACGAGGTACTGGCAGTTTTTGAGGAAGCCGCTGCACGAGCGCCTGCTGTACCCCGTCGGGTATTGGCACCCCGCGGCGCAGCAGCGGATGTACGGCGGCATGCTGACGAACATGAGGGGCAGCTACGTGTACTGGTGCGTGTTCCAGCTGTCGGTGCTGTGTGTGGTGGGCCTGATTGCGGCTGTGCAGTCGCCCGTGGGAGACTGCCACGTCCTGTACTTCTGCATGGCGGCTGTGCTGTTTGCGGGCGCGGGCGTGGTTGCCTTCACGAACATGATGCGCTCGGCCTTCATGACGGTGATGCGCACGGCGAGCTTTGTGCTCCTTGCGGTGCTGTGCGTGGTCAGCGCGGCCAACCAGCTTGCGCCGAGCGACGGCGGTGCGGGGGCGTACGCGGCTACGGTGCTGCTGCTGACCGCTGTGCTGCTTGCGGTCACTGTGTACGGCGTCGTTGTGTGGTACGTGGAGGACCGCCACTGGCAGGTGCTGCGCGAGCCGCGGCGTGGTGGGCTGGAGGCGCTGCTACGCGATGACGAGGATGGTGACGAAGAGACGCAGAAGCTGCACGACATGGCGTCATCGTCGTACGCCTCAGGCACCACCGTTGCGTCGTCGTACCGACCACCCGCACCGCTGCAGCCCATGGCCTGTGACACCTGCTCAGACGCGCTGAGCCCGCTGGACCGTGTATCCAGTGCGAGCCGCAAAAGTGGTCATGCCCTTCCGTGACGTGCACCACGCGGAATTATTAAGTGCTTGTTGCAGGTTGATGAGGGATTGCGCAGGGCCACGGATGTGCTGCGCACCACAGCCATCCATCGTCAACAGCACCGATCGTGTTGTTGATTGTTGTTTCTATCGATTTGTTTCTTTTTTGAGCGGGTGCTTTCAGGAGTTTCTTTTTCCTTCCGCGCTGATTTTGTGAAAGGGGATCCGCTCGTCACTCCTGTTACTGCTGGTGTTGTGCTGTATCGGACTGCAACTCCATGGGGTTGCGTGCGAAGAACTCGGCACCCATTTTATGCAATGGAAGGAGGATCCAGCGAACCGCCTAGTGGAAGTAATGAATTGCGGCTCTGCCCCACCGTGGGCTTACATGCGGAAGGCGTTGCAGTTTGCAGGAGCAAAGCGGCGGCAGAGTAGCAGCAGGGCTCCAGGTTTCCAGTAACGTCTTTGAGCGGGATTATGTATTGGGGCGCGACGCATTGCCGTGATTAGGCCTGCCCTGGCGTGGCGAGTGCACAGGGTGATCCATGTCTTTAGCGGCGGAAGTGACGGACCAAGCCATAACTGTCACGTTCCACACTTATCCTTGAGCGCACCACCGCCATGGATGGATTCCTCAGGTTTGCACGTGGAGCGTGGAAGCCTTGGATGACGCGGCATTGGGATTTGTTGCCCGTTACGGCCCGCACGTTTTGTGTGTGCAGGAGGTGTGACGGCCACTTCCGGCAATTTGTACATCCATTCACGGCGCGGCCTTTGATTTACTTGGCACACCGCATTCTACAGGCAAGGGATATGGTCGTGGATTGGCCACGCTGGTACGGGGATGCCTCCACGAGGAATTCCTTCTTTTCCCCAATTTCCTTCTGGCTGTGCGAAATTCATGCACTACAGCAGACACAGAGGGACGTGGCGTTAGCATGGAGAGTACGATATTCACCGAGACTGTTTCCACGGCGGCGTGCGTGTCTGCAGCTTCTCGTCGAATCGTTGAAGCACGCGAGCACACGTTGACGGGTCCTCTCACGGCATCTGTCCCGATACATCGTTGACTCTGGACACTCCTGCTCCGCCCGCCGCGCCGAGGAGCGCGCACACGGATGCAGCTTGTCGTTGGCCACTGCGGCGTGTCCAGGAACGGAGCTTGTGGTGCGAAATCCGAGAAGGCATCCGACCTCGCACAGCTCACAGACAGATGGATCACCGGCATGGTCGCACTGTCCAAACATGTTATTTGTGCCCGACAGCTCAGGGAGGAAGCTTGCTGCTGCAGTGGAGCCGGCGACTGGGACCCACGCGCATCGACACCACCCTCACTCGTGGGGTAGAGGCCGCACTGGCCCGCCTCCGCACCGGGGTTCTGCTCAAATAAGGATGGCTGCTACGGCCACTGCAGCTCGCCATCCCAGGCACATGCTGTTGGTGCAACTCGGATGCCGCACAGCAGGCACGCTATGAACCTCGCACGGAAACGCCTCCTCCTCCCGCTGGACCCCACCCCGCCACGATCCGACGCCCGGCAGACTGCCCGGTGTGCGGCAAGCACTGCGGTTGCCGCGCCAGCGTCGTGACGCACATGGCCAACGTCTGTGGCATTACGCACTCCCAGGCGCTGTGGGAAGTCAATTTCTCCTGGTGAGTCGGAACCGCCAGAAATTCCACCGGAACCACCGCCCAGCGCTTGGGCGAGGACGAGAGCGAGCGATGCCACACTGATCGCACCCCCGCCATGCAATGCATAGCCCAGGCCGAAGTCTCTCCCATGCAGTTTCCGCACTGCGTCGTACGAAAAGCAAGCCGGAACCGTATTTTATCTTCGGCACTTCCACAAGCAAGTGTTTCCCCGACAAATAGGAGGCGCTGCCTGGAATATGACGGTCTGACGGCATCCACCCCGTTCGAATGCACGTACTGTGAATTCGGGGCTCAGGCAAAAGCGGGACCACCATCCCGCATACGAGCACACGAACGCTCCAGAACAGAGCCACGATCGGCACCGAAGAGGGAAGCACTTTGTAAACGCTCTTCATGCGACAGGCAGGCGGGCAGTGCCGGGGGATTGACCACCCACACCCGGCACAAACACCCGACAGCAAGAAAGTCGGGACACTAAAAATGGAGATTAAATAGCCACGCGCTGCAAGGCTCGAACCTCCGCATGAAGAACATCAAACCGACACAGAAACCCCGCCTCTGCACAGGAGGAGAATGCCACCGAGAAACAGTGCACCGTGTGCCTAAAATGGCACGCACACACATGCGTTGATGAACGTCACGCTGTCGCCGATGTCACGACGGCAGAGTGTCAGGCCGCCGAGAAGGCGCACGTTGCCCGGTGACGACATCCCGATGGGATCACCACCAGTTTAGTTTCGCCGTCCAGCATGCGGGTGTCAGTGCCACAGCAATTCTTGACTGACCCGCCACCGCACGGCACGCCACGGGCATCGAGCGGACACTGTGAAAACCGGCCGACCGGAACTGTGCGGAGAGCCAGGTCAGCATTTACTCCGCTGCTCGGCTCAGCAGGCACCCAGAAAAAAGCATGGAGCGGACATTGGAGAAGTGGGGAAGCCGTGCTTCACGGAAGTATTGGTGTCTCCACTTTGAGGCGGAAGGTCTTTGCCCCAGCGGTATTTCCGCGCGGCGAGAAGGCACGAGGCCCCTCGCAGATGCGGCAGGCCGTATTTTCTCCTGGCAGGCTGCCCTCTTCTCCCTTTCCCCATTTATAGCGTCCATGTTTGGTTGTTTCTGTGATTTGTTGTTTTATTGATTCTTGGAAGCAACGGATTATCGAGCCACCGCGCTACCCCCGGGGCGGGTGCGTAGCGGTGGCGTGTGCTTCACGGCCTCCGCTGCGGCTCCCACTTCGGGTGCCGGGCTCTCTTTTACATCTCCGATCGTTGGGCGGACGTGCTTTGCGATGGTGGCTGGCGTGTGGGCCTTTGTATTTATTTGAGCTGACACGAGGAATAGTAACAATATATATCAACAGCGCTGAATAGATATCAATATCGACAACTATATACCTATCTACATACATATGCGGCCAATAAAATAGCAATTCCATAAACCAAGAAACCAAGCAATCTGTCAAATTGTAGGAGAGAAAATGGATGCATCCATATCTATACAGATGCATCAATGAATAGGAATAAAGTATCGTTTTTATGCTCATACCCATATCGATATATCTACACATTGATCAACGCCTATTTTCTTATATATATCCCTCCATATAATTTTTCCATCGTTTTGTCTTATTTGTGGCATTGTGCTTCCGTTATGTTGTGTATTCTTCTCCCGTGAGTTCCTGCTTATTTTTTTAGAGCGCATAGGCATTCCGTCCCGCGGTCAAGGTTTCATATGCACTGAAGCACCCCATCGGAGAAAGGTCGCAGGGGGTTTGCGAAGCCCATCCAAATTGAATGATGATTGTTATCTTCTTTGATCTCCTGAGGAGCTGCGACGTGTGATTGCGTTGCCCCTGACACCCAACACATTGACAACTTTCAACGAGCAGCTTGCAGGCCCATTGTGCAATTTTCTTGAGTTGTAGTCCACACCCGCATTTTGGGAGTGAATGCACGGTGTACCTGTAGGGGATGCTGAGGGCGGCGTCAGCGAGGCATGGGATAAAATGTACTCCGGAACAAGTGTGTGGCGTTGGCCAGAGGAGGTCCTGTGCCAACGGCATCACTGATTGATGGCCGGAGATTTTTGGGGCTTTGATATTTGGAGCCATAAAGAATGGAATGCTGCTGGCTGACCAGGCGCCACTTGCTATCTATTCTGTTCTGAATGTGAATTAAAAGGCGATGCGGACGCGGCGTGGGAAAAGGAAATAGGACCTTGTGTGGACATGCAATTGGACGCGTCAGAGCGTCACAATATTCCTCAACAAGTGTGGAGCCCCCAACCCTGTGCTTCGATTCTCCTGATAAAACTGCCTGGGGTGGAGGTGAGTGCGCTGACTTCCGTTTCACCGATATTTTCCTTCAGCTGACAGGCTGCGCGGCTGACGTGGAGGGACACCATGCGCACCTGTTTCCGGCGGGTGCGATGCCGTTTCCCACACTTAAGGGCAAATTCCCCGATGACGCGCTCTGCCATCCTCACTTGTTTTATGTGACGACACGATGCAACGCGGGGTTGGTGCTGAGCGACGAAGGTTTTCCGTCTCGGTTGGAACCAAAACGAAGAGCCCATGAAGAGGCATGCTGCTCGCGATTGGTTGATGCTTGGCCTGTGAGGTGTCTGTCCGCCACCGTGGGGCATCTAATTTGCTTGATTGCAGCGCCCTCTACGCGTTGCACAGTTCTTGTGCTCCTGAGTAGTGCCGATAGGGGCGGATCGCATGATGGTGTTTTATTGCTGGAAGGCTCTGTGAGGAGGAAAAATATTAATTGTTCTTTCTTCTTCCTGAACGAGACGAATCTGTCCTTTGATTAAAGTACGAGTGCCTTGTTGTAGTTTTTGTTGGCTGCTGGTGGCTTTGGTGTTTGTTCCAATCAGTGGCTCTCACTGGCGGCTCCAAGGCCTAATATCGACGGGTGTTTTCCTTTTTGGTCCCACGTTGCTTGGCCCAACAATTATTTGTGCAGCTGGACAAAGAATTTCTCTGTGGTTGTGGACCATTTTTTGCAGAATATGCCCACAATGGCTGCTGACCGGGCTGGTGACTGTTGCGTCCTGTATGACTCTGAGAATGTTCTTGCGGATTTCACTCTGTTGCGTGTAAGTGATGTTACACCTGTGCCTCCTCGTGTGGCAAAGGCCTGAACCAACGGAGGATAGAGTGCTGTGATGAATTAGGGCACAAACAACTTTCATGTTGCTCATAGTTGTTCTCGTTTTCACTGCGAGCTTCGACGTGGGGAACATTTTATTATTTTGTGCGGTATGGAGAGCACTTATCCGGTGACATATCGTCGTGTGGTGGTGTCTGGTTCAAATGACCCTGTGGAATATTTTGTGAGGGCGAAGAATGATGGCAGGACTGTCGTGCCCACACGGACGGAGACGGGAACAGGTTTTTTGATGAGCCCTGTAAGATTGCGGTCTCAATTGCGTCACTGGATGCGTGCAGAGCAGGCGGCTCTCCGGTGTTTGTTGGCTTCACGGCCAACCCGCTGGCCCCTTCTGAAGGGTATTCAAGAGCATTCGTTCTCTGAGTGTGTTTCTGTTGTGTGGCCCGAACACTGCAGTGCCAGCTCCATTTGGCTTTTTCTTTGTTGAGAGGATGGTCTGTTGCACTTCTTGGACCCCTGTGGAGGGAGGGTCGTGGGGCAACATGCCCGCCATTTCGGTGTTGGCGCACCGCGTACTTGTGGTCGCGTTACGCAGGTGGCATAATCTTCCGTTGCAGGATGAAAGCAACGTACTATTGTACCTTGCCAGCAATGCACGGTCATCTTGTTATTTATTTTTAGGCGTTTCTGCAGGACAACGAGCTTGCAAATGGTTACGAGGGATGTGTGGCTGCAGGGGTTGAGTGCCGTTGGTTTTTTTTGAGGGGCAGTGTTGAAGAATTACAGGCGCTTTCAGATGTCATCGCCGGTGTGAGGGCAGGTGTTTCAGCCACCAGAAGCGCGGCTGTTGGGAAGACAAGTTTCACTCCTGCGGTGGAGGCAGGCATCGACGAGGCGAATGTGCGGGCTCACCACTCTACCTTCTGTACTGTTTTGCAGCGACGACTGGATCTGATCGCCAGCCACATTGAGCCGTCGCCATGTGGCCGCAACGTTGTCCCGAAGGGATCGAGAGGCCGCAGGGCACGGCATTTGCATTCATTCGTGGAAGTGTCACGAGGAAAATGCGGGCCTTTCGGCTTCTGGCGTCTCGCTGCCTTTTGACGCCATATTCGGTGAGTCTGTGGGTAATGTCTGGTGCTCCTGCCTTTTACTGGATGATTGGAATTGCTGAGATGTGGAGGGTATTTGCTGCGCCTTCTTTTGGTATGTTTGTCGCACGCCGTGTTCGGGACGGTTTTCGATTGCCGCATTGCATGGGGTGCTGCAAGGCGATGCATTATGCCACGCGATTGTGTTGTGGGTGCCGTGCGGTGGAAATATTTGACGTCGTTGAGGTGCCCTTGGAGGGTGGGGTGGCGATCCTCCGGCGCGGGTGATCACTGACGGGTTCACACGCCCCTTTGAATTTTCTGTCTCTTCGTTGTACGTTCATGGACTGACCGCGGATATTGCAGAATATATTCAGGCCGCTGCAGTGCTCCATGCATTCAATGTGTTGTCCTCCGCGCCTTTAACCTCGGCAGCTGACCGACCGGTGTCTTTGAAGGATTTGGGAGGAGGATTCGTTCAATTTGTTTTGCGGCTGGAGTCACTTCCTTCATTTCTGTCGGCTAGAAAAGCCCACAGCGTCAATTTGCTTTTTTCCCTTCAGTGGGAGGAAAGGGTGATGACGGAATTCGAGAGACAGTGGCTCTTTTTGTTGCGTCGCTGAGTGATCGTTTAGCGGCAGTTGATGCATCAGCCCTTCCTGAGGGTCGGCGACAGACACTCTGTGGCTGAGAAGATTTGGATGGGAGTTCACAGGGGCAAAATCCGCGCTTTGTTTCTGTGCTTATGCCGATGGAATGCAATGATTTCTCCCCTCTTGTGATGCCTCGGGTGTGTCGTGGCACTACATTGAGGAGAGCACGAAGCGTTGGTTTCCGTGTTATTTTTTTAGGCGCCACTGCTCTTTTTGGGTGTGTGATTCGACTGTGTGGTGGGTCGGTTGAGGGGGAGGACGTGGATGGGCCGCGCCTACCCGACTGCTGTGCCTTATTTTGCTGAACGCCCTGACCGAATTGCTGGTTTCCCTTTTGCTTGCCTTACCGGGCCTGGCGACCTCTTGAGGAGCGGTGCGACGGCGTGGACTGTCGGGCTGCTGAGGAGGCCGTGGCTGCGCGGGATGTTCTGCGGAGTTTTTTGCGTTTTGAGACTGCTGTAGAGAAGAGGACATTTTATGCCTCCTCCACTTCCAGGAGAGTAGATGGAGGGATCACGGTTGTGTGATCTCACTTCACGGGTGTCTGCGCTCGTTGATCGCGTCGACGGTGCGCTCTGTGTGTCTTCGACCACTGCCGAAGCATCCCGCCATTTTCCTTCCGGTGAACGGGAAAATCCACCGATACGCCGAGGGGGTTGCGTGGGATGTTGCAGCAAGGAACGCTTTAAAGGCTCTTCAGTTACGGTGCGCTGCTTGCAAGGATCCCGCAGCACTTGGGATTTTGCTCGCACTTAATTTCTGCTGTCTGTCTGTTGGTTGGTGCCGTTTGCCGGAGAGCGTCTTGGCCCGTGCGCAACCGCCAGTGTCTCCGCTTCTGTGTGTGGCCTCACAGCGATTAATCCATTGTGGAAGGTGAGAATAATTACTGTGGCGGTTACGGCGAAGCGGATGTGTTACACTGTGGATGGTGGCGCCATCCACTCCTTTACCACGTTCTTTTTTGATGCTTTTTAAATATTTATTTGATTTCTTCATTTCTTTCACACTTTCTTACGAAGGAAGCAAACAAGCGCTAAACGCTACTGTGAAGTTCGAAGGCTCTGAAAGGGCCAACAGCACACACACCGCCCACACACACATATTTATATGCTCTCACGCGTTGCTGCTGTGAAGGCACCCCGCACAGACAACCGTCGCCGCGTGACCGGATCCAGCGGGAGGAGGAGGGAAGAAAGAGAGAGTGAGCCGCAGAGGCCCAACATGTCCCGGTGTTTGTTTGATTCCACGGTGCTGCTTCTTCTCGTTGTGATGATGTGCTGCGGTGGAGCTGCGACCGCTGAGGTGGAAAATAATGCTGATGCTTCAACTCCTGGGTCGGAATTGACGGGTGCCATTACTGCAGAGGGGAGTGCTTCAGGGGTGTTGAGAGGCCGCAGCGGGTCGACCTATTTGTGCCGCAGACGACGCAGGTGCTGCAGAAGACGGGGACTGGCTCAAGTCGGAGGGATTCATTTGTTTCACCCTCTCTTGTGAGTGCTGGTGGAGTAATTGCTGCTTTTGCCGAAGGTCACATAAATGTCAAACCCCCCCATAACGAATCAACTAAGCCGTCTTCTGATGTTGTGGCGGAGTACATCGACTCTGCGTGGGATTGGCCCGCTCTTGTTGCTGAGGTCAATAAAAGTACTTGGAAAGCACACACCGTGCTTGGTAAAGCGGAGGGAGAGGGGAGTTTGGACGTTGTGCGCCACCCCACAACAATCGCAAAGGGCAATAAGATGTTTCTTCTTGTGGGAAGCACTGCCTTGTCCTATGTAAATGGGGATTGGAAAGAGGGCAGATTCGAACTAAAACTGGTTGTTGGTGAGGTGACGAAGCCCACGGACAGTGAGCCGAGTAAACGGATCGAATGGGGCGAAATCAAGTCTCCGTTGAACGGGAGTACTTTAGCTGCTCACAAAGGTAAATTGACGGAGTGCCTTGCTTCTGGTGGCTCGGGTGTTCTGATGGAGGATGGCACGCTTGTGTTTTCACTGATGGCGAAGAATGAAAAAAATGATGGCGTTTTACCCATTATCATTTACTCGAAGGACAACGGCAGTACCTGGGCGCTCTCTGAGGACACGTCCCCTGCGAACTGCACTGACCCCCGCATCACAGAGTGGGAGGGATCACTTCTCATGATTGTTGACTGCGAGAACGACCAGAGGGTGTACGAGTCGCGTGACATGGGGAAAACGTGGACGGAGGCCATCGGGACACTCCCAGGCGTGTGGGTCAACTCACAGTCGGAAGACTATCCGGAAGGAGTCTTGCGTGTGGAAGCCCTCATCACTGCGACCATTGAGGGAAGGAAGGTCATGCTGTACACTCAGAGAGGGCACGCCTTGGGGAAACGCCAATCCGCTCTACCTTTGGATGACGGACAACAATCGCTCGTTTTTTGTTGGACCGGTTGGCATGGACAATGCTGTGAAGGGGGAGCTCGCCAGCAACCTGCTGTACTCGGATGGCAACTTGCATCTTTTACAACGGAGGGACAGTGGTGAAGGCAGTGCCCTGTCGCTTTCTCGCCTGACGGAGGAAGTGAGTACAATCAAGTCTGTCCTGAAGACCTGGGCGCAAAATGACGCCTTTTTCTCCAGCTTGTCTATACCCACGGCGGGTCTGGTGGCGGTATTGTCAAACGCATCGGCCAGCGGTGACACGTGGAATGACGAGTACCTTTGCCTGAATGCAACGGTGAAAAACGCCACGAAGGTCAAGGATGGGCTTCAGTTGACGGGACCTAACTCCGGGGTACTATGGCTTGTGAACATTCCGGGTGATAATGTGCGTCATGTATCCTTGAGCCACGACTTCACACTTGTGGCGTCGGTGACCATCGAAGAGGCTCCGAGCGAGAAAACTCTACTGACTGCGGTGCTGGGTGACGCTGGGCCCGAGTATCTCATGAGACTTTCGTACACCGCGGATAGCAAGTGGGAGACGATGCTCAAAGACGATAAAAAACCAACAACGGAAAGTGGCACTTGGGAGCTTAAGAAAGAACACCAAGTGGCACTCATGCTGCAAGGCAACAAGGCCTCTGTGTACGTTGATGGCAAGTCGCTGGGGGAGGAAGAAGCGCTGTTAACGAGTGGGACGCCACCTGAGCTTTTCGCTTTTTGCTTTGGCGCGTGCGACTTTGGTGATGATGGCGTTGGTGATGATGATGAGGAGTCCAGTCCGAAGAAGATCGGCAAAAAACCTCGTGTGACGGTGACGAACGTCTTTCTGTACAACCGCCCACTGAATTCCACTGAGATGCGTGCAATCAAGGACAGGATCCCCGTTCCGACGAGAGCTCCAGAACCACAAGTAAAAATTGCTCCCAAACCTGTCGCACCTGCTGCACCTGCGGTGCCTGGCCCACGGGAAGTACCAGCAGCACCGGGGAGGACAACTGTGGGGAGAACCGCCAATACCCAACATGCGCCAGCGGGACGCTTGACTTCTGCTGGGAATGAAGGGACGGCACGAGAAACGGGTGATGGTGGTTCCGCGTACGGGAGCGGACTGCTGCCGCTGCTGCTTCTGCTGGGACTGTGGGGCTTTGCGACTGCGTGAGGAGTGTGCGGCCTCAGTGTGGGACACTTGCGCCCTCCCTCACACCGACGCACATCCGGTAATGAATTACTCTCCGCAATTCTGTTTTTTTTTCTCTCCCCCTTTTTTTGCTTTTTGCCTTGGGGCAATCAATCTGAACGGTTTTTTTTTTTCATTTTTAATGGTTTAAATTGTTTAAATTTTTAATTTTATTTTTCATTCCCCAACCTCTTTTTTTTTTTGCTTTTGGGGCAATCACTATGGACGTTTTTTCTTTTCTACTCTTCCCTCTTTTAATTGTTTGTTGCTGCACTCTTCCTGTGAGGGGTGCCGTGTGTTTCCCGCCAAATGCTCCGCTCGCACACCCACCGACACGCTCATGACGACGGCCCTGTGCGCCTCGCCTGCTGCATGCATGAGGAGGGGCCGCGACGAACGGCGCGCTGAGGGAGCCGTGACGTGTGGGCGTGCGACGAGGGCCTGTGGGGCGGAGCACACACTTCTTCCCTCTTGTTTTGTTTTCTTGCGGCCAGGGCGGGCAGACACCCGCAGCGCCACACACACAGCCACACCCTGCCGCCGTGTTTTTAAGATTTTTTGCTTTGCGTGTGCATTCCACGGCTGGCAGTCCCGTCAGTATTTCTTTTCCCTCCTGATGCTTTTTTCTTTTGCTGCGCTCACTCTCCCGATGGAGTGACGCGACTCCCGTCATGTCTACGTGCTTCTCTCAGTCCCCACACACACGAGTGACTGTGCGCTGCGGGCCGCACTCGCGCGCCGATGAGAGGGCTGAGGGGAGCAGCAACACGCAGATGACCCATGAAATATAAACGATGTGCGGACACATGGAGGGTCAGACGGTTGAAAGACATTTAAATATCCTTTTAATTTTCTTTTGCGGGCAAAATAAAAAAACAGTTTGGTATGGTCACACGGTAACCGGGTGAAATTTTTTTTGTTTTTTTTCTTTTTTTCTTTTTTATTATTTGGGTGTAGCCGTAATAGAGGACGACATTTTTCATTTTTTTTTCTTTTTTCATTTTTTTTTTATTTTTTCATTTTTTTTCAAAGTGTGAGTTATGGAAGGGTGAAGATGAATTTTTATTATTATTTTTATTTAATTTTTTATGAATTGCCGCTGCTTTGTCTGCAGTGCAGTCATGAGTTTGAGCAGTCCTGTTATTTTTGCCATGCACTTTTGCTGTACAGTTTTTTTTTGTCTCTTTAAATGCTCCGCTCTTCTTTTTTACTTTTTTGCCTCGTGTGTCTGCAGGCACACACAACCACATGCACGCACATTGCAGTGGATTTGGATGCTTCTTTTTTAGTGCGTTCTGGCGGCTGGCGCCTCCTTCTGTGGGCATGAAGCGAGGGGAGGAGAGAGGGAGCACGCACGGCGAGTCACTCTTCCTGCGGGCGTGATGCACCACCTATGACCGCTTAGAGTCGGGCATCAAATTCCATTGTGGGTGGAATGACTGGAAATGTTGTCGCCGCGTCATGGATGGATGAAGAATCGCTTTTGCGTGCGGCTCTTTGGGTGATTGCTAGCTCCGTGTGCATTGTGTTGGCTGCAGGGCTGTGGCTGTATCCCGTTTTCCGTGGGATTGGACTGGAGGCGGTGGTGGTGTGTCTCTTCTTGTTCTTGTCCATTGGTGGATGATTGGTGGCGGTGTGTGCGTTTGTTGTGTGGAGGACCGAATCCTCTCACCCGCGGACTGACAGCACTGTGATGTTGTTTGTGTGTGTGTGTGTAATTAAGGGTCGGTGTGGAGTCGCCTGCCAGGGCGAGGGCCTTGGCGGTGCTTTTCCCGCCCGCCGTTTGTTTCTTCCGTGTGTTATGCTGCCTTTTGCTTTTTTCCCTTGTCATCCTCTTCTGTGTTCCTGCATGGAGTGGCCGCATGCTCACGGGCCATGTTGATTGTGAGTGCCTCCTGACGGCATCCATTCATTTCCCTCTGTCTGTCTGTCTGTCATTCCCTGTTGGGTGTGGCGTGTTGCACCGCGTGAGCGCTGGCCCGCACACATCGACGGCCCGCCGTGACGCCCGCGATGGCCGGTGCGGAGTGGCGGTGCTCGCTCTCTCATCTCTTTACTTGGCTTGTTTTCCCCTTTCCCTCAACTTCTTGAACACAGACACGCTAGGAAAGAAAGCAAACAAGCGCGAATCGCCACTGTGAAATTCGAAGGCACTGAAAGGACCAACAACACACACACCGCCCACCCACACATATTTATATGCTCTCACGTTTTGCTGCAGTGAAGGCACCCCGCACACACAACCGTTGCCGCGTGACCGGATCCAGCGGAAGGAGGAGGGAAGGAAGAGAGAGTGAGCCGCAGAGGCCCAACATGTCCCGGCGTGTGTTTACTTCCGCGGTGCTGCTCCTCCTCCTTGTCGTGATGTGCTGCGTCACCTGTGGAGCTGCGGCCGCATCGACGGGGGAGAATTAAGTGATTGCGCGGCTGCCGTGGGTGGCGTTTATTTTTGTTCCGGGACGAACGCATTTGGAACCGAAGGGTGGGACTGGTGCAAGTGGAAGGAGGGATTCGTTTGGATCGCTTGCTCTTGTGGGTGTTGGTAGACTGACGGTTTTCTTTGATGGGGGTTACACGACGCTTAATGGTAGCGATGGGGCACCGAGTGGGTTTTCTCATGCTGATATTGTGTCGGGCTCCATCTTTTTTGCGTGGATTTTGTCGTATTTTTTTGGTGAGTTTAATAATGGCCGGAATACACGCAACGTGTTGAGCACAGCGAATATAAAGGGTGGTGTAGACTCCGCGTCCAATCCCACGGCAATTGAGAGCGGCAATAGGGCGTTTCTTCGTGCGGGAAGCTAGCAAATGTTTGGTACGAATGGTGGGTTCAATTGGGCGTTGAGGGACCGTGATGTTCAACAGGTTGTGGGTGAATTCACGCAGCCCAATGACGGCAGACGGAGCGAGCTGATCCACTGGTGTGAACCCAAATTGCTGTGATCACAGATCATTCGCGGACGCACGAACGCGGTGCGAATGGATTGAGGGTTTTTTGTGGCTCAGGTGTTTTGAATGGCACGCTTGTGTCCCCGTGATTGCGTACAATGACGAAAAAGACGATTTCTCCATGATCATCTGTTCGACGGACGGCGGCAGCAGCTGAGTGCTTTCAAGGGACATTCTTCCTACGGACTGCATTTACCTTCTCATTGCCGAGTGGGAGCAGGGACAACTTCTCGTGATTACTCATTGCTATGGGAGCCGGTACTGCAGAGTGCACGAGTCACGTGACAAGGGGACAATGTGGGTGGAAGCACCCGGGGCAATTGCAGGCGTTTGGGCCAATTCACAATCGGTTCGTTGGGAAAAGAGCTTGCGTGTGGGAGCCATTGTCACTGCGACCGTTGGAGGAAAGAGCGTCATGCTGTAGGCTCGGAAAGTGAGCTCCCCATGGTGGGAGAGTGAGGCCCATGCGCTCTACGTTTGGGTGACTGACAGCAACCGCGTGTTTTGTGTTGGACCGGCTTTCATGGAGGCTGCTCTGAATAAGCCGATTGCCAACGCCCTGCTGTACTCGGATGGTGTGTTGCACCTTGTGGGAGCGAGGGACAATGAAGAGAAAAGCAGCCTGTTTCCTGCCTCCCCTGACGGAGGAGCTGCAGATGATCACTTCCATTCCCCGTAATTGGGCGGACGTGGACGCTTCCTTCTCCGCGTCGCCCGTAAGTACGGTGGGTCTGGTTGGATAACTTTCCAACGCAGGCACTGCCAACACGTGTATCGACGAGTGCCGTTGCGTGATTGCAACGGTGACGAATGGCAAGAATGCCACAAATGGGCCTCAATTCGCAGGGCAACATTGCCCCGTGAACCGTTGGAAGGATAATAATCACTGTGGATTCGTGAGTTACGACTTCGCTCTTGTGGCGACGGTGGCTATTTTCGAGACACACGCAGGCGCCAAGAGTATCCCTTTGGTTGGCGCGAAGGGAGCAGGCCGCACTGTGCACTTTTGGCTGTCGCACAGCCATGAAAGGAGTTGGGGATGTTCAACGCAAACAAACACACCGGCTTTTGGGAGTTGAACAAACAATAACGAGTGGAGCTCACGCTGCAGGACCACCAACAAGGCCTTCGTATAGATCAATGGTGTGTGTGTGTGGGATGCTGAAACGACATCATCATCGGGAAAGAGGCCACGCGCAAATTCACACTTTTACATTAGAGGGGATGGGAGCAGTGCAAGCGACACCGGGAGCCAAAACAATTATTTGACAGTGAAGAGTGTCTTTCTGTACAACCGCATATTGACCAGGGAAGAAGCCGCAAAAGTTGGTGCCGACAACCTTGCTCTTCCAGAGTCTCTTGCTGGGAAAATGCTTGAAGGGCCGGATGATCCAGCGGGAACTGGCGGTGGCTCCAAAGATGGAAACGCCTCTCAGCCCACGAACAACACTTTTTTGAAGAAGGGCTTTAGTGGCTACGGCACGGTGCGTGTGCGTGTGTGTCTCGGATCTTGTTGCTTCTCCTTCTGGGGCTCTGGGCATTGCAGCTCTCGGCTGTGTGAGACGGCGGGAGTGGAGCCGCGACTCCCCGTGGAAAAGGGTGTGCAGCTCCTCAGGAAGACTCAATGCACTCCGCTGGGGACTTTTTATTTATCCCTTTTGTTTTCAACTCTGGATATAAAGTGCTGCTGGTGCCTTGTTGGAGGGGTCAGAACCCCTGCCTTTTTACTATTTTTTAATTTATTTTTTGTTTGCCGCTAGCTGCACACTCTCATGAGTGACGTGTTTCCCCCTGTTTTATTTGCTTTTGTTGCACCGCACGCGGTGCCGGCCTCATTGCTGTGCAGTCCCGCGGACTGTACAAAACGAGGGGTGGAGGAAGAGGCCGAGTGCCTCATGAAATGTGAGGGATTTCGTGTGGACACGTGGAACACTGCGATCTTTTTCCCCCTCTCTGTAAGCAACATATGGAGATGCACAATTCCTGCTGCGCTGAGGGATATACGAAATGAAAGTCCACTGAGGCGATTTTTTATTATTATTTATTTATTTCTGCTGAACCTACGCCCTTTTTCTTGTTTTTCTGTATTCGGCAATTCGCTGCGGCTTGTTTTATTGTTCGCTGTGCTGAATGCCACTATGTATCTTTTTGTCCCATTGGGTGTCCCACTGCTAGCTGTGCAGTTGACACTCCCTCATCACTTTTTCTTTTCTGCTAGAGGCATCGATAGTCCGCGACGACGATCGTTTGTGTTCCCCCATTGCGATGGTGCGAGGGTGACTGGGCGCCCTGTTGAGTGCACTCGGAGGGGAGCGGATGGTGTGCGCCGTGCCTCACTGTGAGTGTGGGGCGCCACCACCACGACCTGCTGTGAGGCGTAACGCTATTCCTTCGGGGCGGAGAGAAGTAAAGGACTGTGGTGGACTTGGATGCGCCTCGTTCCTCTTGTTGCGGCTGTGGGTGTGTTCTGTGCGCATTGCTGTTTGCGGTACGATGTGTATGGCGGTGCTTCTGCGTGTGCCTTCTTGAATGCGCCGTGCGGCGGGCTTCTCTTCTCCATGCCTTTGCCTTTGCCCTTTTGTGAGTGGGGGTGAGTGTGGGTGGCTGTCGACCTGCCCCGAGCATTGGGGTCCTCCACACACGTGAGGCTCATCTTGGCAGCCTCTCGCAGCGTCCATGCCTCGTGACAGGGAGAGAGGGAAGAGTAGCGTGTTTCCTCCTGCTATAGACCTATCAATTCCGAGCAGTTGGAGTGCTACTAAAGGGAACAAGGGTGTGTGTCTTCACCTTCTTGCGGGAGGGCGCGCAGAGGTTGGTTTTCTTTTGTTACTTTGTTGTTACGGTGCCTGCGGCGACGTTAATGGGGGGTTTGTTCTCCAGAGGCATTCATTGTGCGATTTGTGCGTGTTCGGTGTCCAAAGTTTTCCGCGCCGCCGAATATGGTGTTGCGCAGGATCGGAATACATGGATGTGCGAGAGCATTGTGTCGCTCGCCCGTAATAACACATACCCACACAGTTTCAGTGTGTCTGATACGTTACTTTCTTCAGACCGGTCGAAATCACTTGTGGGACATCACTTCATTTTTGGCCTAGGGACAGCGAGGGAAAATGGAGAGATATGCCGAGAACGTAACGCTTCTCCATGATACCGCAGGCTGGCGGCGAAAAGGATCAGAGAGTCTCTACCCAACATTGAGAAGTGTGCAGCACTCTGATGATCCGGTTTTGCGCTTTTGGAACTCCTGATGTAGTGTACACCGTGTGGGCCTTTTTGCTGCGGATATGCATAGGGGTGATGTGGGGTGGAATTATTGTTGAAGGCAGCACGGACGCCGCCTGACCTTTATGGGAGGGATGAGTGCTATTATTTCGTGCTTCCTGGCCTGCGTTGTCGCACTCATGCTGTGTGTGCGGATGGCCACAGTAGTGGAGCTGAATACGGTTCAATGTGTGTCGCTCACGGGGACTGCACGACACATTTATTTTGTTGGGAGGCCCAAAGGAGGGGCGCATCGCCGTTGCGTGCTTCCCGCGGCAGTCCATTACTCTGCGACTGTGCATGCCGCCGCCCGCTGCGCCACTGCAAGCCTTCGCCTTTGTGAGAAATGGGGAGCGTGACTGCTGTGGCGGTGGTCGAATGTTCTCGAATTGGTGCTTTTGGTGATTTCACTTAGAGCGCCGAGCAGCGAGGGGCTGCACACGCCCAGGAGGTGGGAGTGTGTGCTGCAACCGCACCTGCGATTTGCAGTTGGGATGTGACATGTTTCTTTGTATTTTTATTTTTGGTGATATGTGGGGCAGCGGTGTGTTGGCGCGTGCGGGCTGCTCATGGTTGCGTGTGTTGTCTTTCCTGCTGTTCCTCCGCTCAACTCCTTTGCGTGCGAAGGAACAAACGTTTTTACGGGCGTGTGGTGGAGCCGCGTTCTTGTTTGGAAAAAAAGCCTTCCGCAGGCATAATGAGTCTGCCGTCCGTGCCACACGAGGCAGTGGGGAGTTTCCTGAGATTTATTGGCGGGGTGGCACCGCACCCATGCCGTGTGGTAGGTTTGTATTCCGCAATGCACGGTGATGGGGATGTGCGGTGACAACTTCTTCCAGTGAAGCGACACGGGCAGCACGGGGAGCGGAACGGAGGAGTGGTGGCTGCGTGCTTCCAAGTGATACGTGAATGGCGAATGCAATATGAAAGGCAGCGTCACGGCACTCTTTTGCCATGCACACCGCAGATATTTTCCATAAAGCATGCAAGTTGCACTCTTTTCTGTTGTTTGGGGGATTACCGTGATGCATCGCTGTTGCGGTGTGTATGATTTGTGGTTCTTGCGTGTGGCCATTGCTGCACCGAATTCTCTTCCCACTTGTGTCTGTGTTTGTATGTGTCAGGGTTTATGCCCGCACGTCCTTTTGTCAAGTGTGTGCGGTGGCGGTGCCACAGGGGTGCGGGACCGTGGCGAGCGGAATGCGTGGGCGGACCCTCCGTGCGCACCACGTTGTTGTTATTGTTTGCTCTCTCCAACACTGTGCTGGGTGAATGTCACCCACTTGCCGTCGTTGCGGTTGTCCTGTGCATGTGGTGTGCATCACACACCGTGTGGATGACTCTATTGCTGTGGCTGTCAGTCATGCCTGTGACCTTTGTTTCTTACTCTTATTCCTTTTTTGTTTGGTGGTCAGTGTTCGGCTTTAACTCAATCCAACTACGAAAAAAGGTATATAATCGATTCCCACGCGGAAGAGAATAATAAATAGTCTCCTCTCAGGCGCGGATTTCAACGAAGTTGGCTGAAGGATGGACATGCTGAAGGGATTGTACGAGTCTGTGTACAATGAGAGGTGGCATCATGTCGTGGAAGTCCCTGGTGGCGAGGGGACTGAAATGGAGGTGAAGGAGGGGAAACCGAAACACTCATGGAATTACAAGAAAGTTGGCGACACTCTCGAAAAGGATGACGGTGTGCAGCAATCCGGTGCAGCAAGTCTCAGGCTGATGGTGCTCACCTCGGACAAGGCATGGCCGTACACGTGGGCGGGGAGTGAACATATTTGTGACTGCTGTGTGAACTGTGAGGTTGATCGAGTGTGGCAGATCATCAAGCGCGATCTAACGGAGTGGTTCAGCACTCACCGTGGGACCGTGTTTTCGCCTATGAAGCGTGTGTTGATTGGGACGCCCGGGATCGGGAAGTCGATGAATGCCGGCTCGTACCTCCTCTACCAGCTGCTGCACTACGATGCCGAGAAACTCCCAATGATTGCGTACATTATTAAGGAATCAGTATACCTGTTTGACAAGACTAAAAAATCGGTATCAGAACTCAGGAACGAGGACGCTTTCGTGGGTCTTTTGCAATATCTCACTCGACGTGGTGTGAAGGGTCATATTATCTACGATGTGGCAAAACAGGGGAGGGAACCGCATTCTGGTTTACCTTCCGCTGAGTGGGGCATGATTCTGGTGACACCACCAGACAAAAACAACTTTCAAGGATGGATGGATCAAAATAAAGCAATGGGAATCGCAATGAATTGCCCCGATGAGAGCGATGTGAGGGCATTATGCGTTTGGATGAAGCACAATGAGCCAAGGGAACAAGGTGAATACTGGAAGCAGGTGAAGGAACGCATGGATGAAGTGGGACCGATTCTTCGCGTCATCTTTGACACGCAAAGCTTTAATAACCGGAAAAAAGATATCGGCGAAGCCATAAATGTTGTTGACAGTTCCAATGCTAAGCATTACGTTGGCGTGATGAGTGACGAATTATGGGAGGCTGTGAATGCGTCTCAACTTGTGCAAATTGTCCGAGTGAGAAGGGATTTACCGACTGAAACATATCTCAATTCTCCAGCCTCCCGTGTGATTGCCAACAAAATTTATATTCATCTATCGACGAAAATGCATTTTATGGAAATTTTTAAGCTACTCATGCATCCCGACGTCATTTTGTTATCTATCTTTTTGGAGATCTCAGGCACGGTCACGTTTATGTGTAGAGGTGCTGTGAATATAATAATAGAAAAACTCAAGGAACTGAAACCACCAGAAGGACGCGCTTTCCAGCCAGCGGCGCTGCAAAGGAACCCTCAAGGGCACCCTACTGAATTCGTTGGATTACCGACAAAGCAAGGTGATCCTCTGGAGAAGAATTTCGCAAGGTACGGGGTGATGTACAAACCAGCCGTCGGGAACTTTCCGCTTGTGGACGGCTTTTTCTTCATGGAGTCACCGCGGAAGACACTGGTTGGACTGCAGATGACTACGGCACATGATCACCACACCAAAACCAGCACTGTGAAGCAGTTCACTGAGTACCTATCGTGGTTCTTTACGAATTGGGAGGAATTTGCTCAAGGTTTGTCGTGGGATATTATTTATGTACAACACGCAGACAGCAAGCCGATGGAAAACTGCCAGAGATGTGATGTCGTCAATCCCAACAATGAAACCGACGCTGAAAAAGAGATTGTGGCGTTCTGGGACGGAAAGGTACACCAATACCAGTTTGTGTTAACACGTGATTTTGTAAGTAAAATCCGAGAAATGAGAACACAATAATCTTGGGGGAAAGGGATAGGGAAGAAAGTTGGGGAAATAATTGGGGAATAAAGTGCATTTTGCTTGTAGTGAAATATATTGGGAGTATTTTAACGATTTTTATATGTGTGTGCCTACGAGGTCTAGACAGTGAATGCCTTTCTTTTCAGAGAACCGTTGTGATCGGCAGTGCCACACTCACCACACCCTCTTTTCATTTTATTTTATTTTTCCACCAGAGGCGCATCGTCACTGGAGGCTGTTGCGCACTACAGGAGCCGCATAATTTTTTTTATTTTCATGGGTTTTTGTGAAAAGAATGCCTGAGAGGGCGGCTGGCTGCCCAAATAAATTCATATCTCGCACAAGCGAAGATATCTCTTCACAGCTTTTTTTCTCTTCTATCGCACTGTCTTTTGGGAGACCGCGATTGAGGGAGTCAGGGAGCCGACAGCTGCCAGACGGAGTTACTATTTATTATTTATTATTTTTATTTTTGCCGTCCCACCCACCCACTTTGTGATCCCCACCTTGTGGGTGGAGGAGCCCAAAGGCCTGCCGCTTCGCGGGGGATAAGTGTTTCTAATTCTAACCATCCGCAGGAGTCAAGGGCAGTGATTGACGGAATGTGTATATATTTTGGGGAAAACATTACGGCGAACTCATTGCCTTTCCATTTACCGCTTTTTTTTTCCTTTTCCTTTTTTTGACGATTTCAGAGTCCGGCCAGCGGCCCAGAAGATTATTCAGTGTTGTTTCCCTCTCGGTCTCTCTCTTTCTGTCTTTGACCCTCCTGTATGTGCATGCAACAAACACACAGTGCAGCATTCAATGTGATATTCTTCCAATGGAGGCGAAAGCCGTTTCTGCTCCCACCAAACCACGACGCCGTCCTTGCAGCTCCTTGCGACAGTGCGGGTGGATGGCAACACGGTGCAGTTGAATTGCCCCCAGCCCCTGAGGGATGCCGGATTTGCGGTTGCTGAGGCCTTGTTTGACGTCGATGTGGCGTTGGACGTGCCGGACGCAAGTACACTCTTCCGAAAATTGTGTGCCACTGCCGCCCCCAACTTTCCTCAGGAACGCAAGAACATGGTGGCGTTCAGCTACGGCGTGCGTTCGTCACCAAAGCGACAACTCATGTACGGCTCTGCAGCTGGAGAAGGATGTGCTGCTTGAGCCATCACAGAATTTATTCGGCTGGGCGCCAAATAGGGCATTTTTGCCCTCTCGTGCCGCGTCATTGGGTCAACAGAGCACCGCGCAGACCTTCTTGACGCCGACAACGAGCTCGGCGTTATTGTGGGCTCCGTGAGGGAGGGACCTCGTGTGCGAATGGTGGCGCGAATTTGTGTTTCATTGGCCGGCGACGTTCGAGCGGCGATGGACACTATCGTCAAAAACTATGAGAAATACTTTTCCCCGTGCTGTGTGGAAAGCAGCCAACGCCTGAGCTGGAGGCAATGCCTTCGTATTTGCCCGACACCGTCGTCCTTCAGCTTTACCGCGATGTTGGTGAGGCGGAGTTTGCAGATTATATGGATGCAAACTCCCTGACATTTGTCGCCTTGGGAGATGCCGAACGGCCCGCTTTGTGTGGCATTGATGCCGCCGCGCAGCTACACTACGAAGGGGCCCAACGAACACTGGTGTCGGGAGCAGGAATTGTCTCCGGCATTTGCCGTCGTCGTCTGTGCATTCCCTTCGGCATGTCAGAACTCAGTCAGTTGTTGCGCCGAGCGTACAACACGGAAAAAGGCAACCGCAGCAATAGCCTCACTGGTTCTACCGAGACGGCTTTATTGTCTCACGCCTTTTCGGATGCTGTGTGGGCGGAGGAATCATTCCATTGTCTCTCCACGACTCGTCGTGTGGGCAATATTCTTGTCTCGACCGGAATTGGATCCGCCACAAGGGATCTTGCCGTTGACAAGTGGCGTCCTGATCAGGACATCATGGAGTTGCGGGATGAACTCATGATTGCCCGGACCGTGTACGACCACAGGCATTGTGGCTATGAATCCAACAGGCCATTTCAGACATAAAGGAGGAAGGGATGAAGCGCGTCAACGCCATTGAGAGCAACCGTGAGGAGGCGCGGGAACGGCAGCTGAGTGTGTTTTGCGAGCGCGCCGAGCATAAGGCGGAGAAGATGGCCAAAGAGCTTGAGCGGAGAGGTGGGGCCACGTTGGATGAAATTGAGAGGACTCTGGAGACGAAAAAGCGGGAGAGCGGTGCTCTGCAGGCCGACCGCGAAAACCGCATTTGGGAGTACGAGCATACGGTGGAGAGGATCCGAAAGAAGAAACAGGACGGGGAGAGTGCCTCGGAGAGGTTGCGGCAGGCGATGCAGCAGCCGGAGCAGGAACTCGGCCTACGGTAGAGCGCCATTGAGACGAAGGAGCAGCAGCTCGAGATGGTTCAACTTGACGGGGCGAGGGGGCGAGAGGCCATCATGCGGGAGCGGCATTCTATTGAGGCGGTACGAAGGTCCGTCCGGAAGGAGCGGTGTCGCCAGCGGAGGCAGTGGATTCATCAGATTAAGGAAATGAATACAAAATTCCCGGAATAGGTGCGTCCCTTTGCCGAGGAGCGGAAGAAGAAGCGCGAGCAGGCGACAGCCAATGAGGACGTCGCCGAGAGGGCTCTTGTTGCTGACATAAAAATGATCGAGGAGTATTTGCCGAGGCTCATTTCCGTTGAAGAGATTTCTGTGAACCCGGAGGAGATGGGCATCATTCGACGCCAGTTTGACGAGGTCTTCACGCAAGAGGAAAAGACATACTTGGCCAGCGCTGAAGAGGAACAGGCCCGCAAGGAGAGGCTGGAACGAGGACTCGAGGTGTACCGACAGCGTATGCTTGATGACTACGTGGCAAAGAAAAATGAAAAACTGCATGATGCCGAGGCAACGGAACGCCGCCTCAGTTCTGTTGTGGATCGGTGCTGAATTAATTACGCAACGGGGTCTGCGTGACAAAGATACCGAGCAAGGGCAATGCTCGCAGACGCCCATGTTTTCTCGGAGGACTGCAAACGTATTCATTCCTGTGATCTGGACCGTCAGGGATTCCCGTTAAATCGCAGACGACCTCCAGTCACCATGTGGATACGTGACATC
>NW_001849480.1:166667-173317 GCF_000209065.1 Trypanosoma cruzi
ATTGCGAGGCTTGGCCTGTTGCTCTCAAGCGTCCACTGCATTTGAGGAGTCCTGCGGAAGGGCTTCTTGAGGAACGACGGGGTACGTGAAGAGACGCAAGTGCGCAGCCAAGCGATAATGACGTGGAAATGCGGTGGTGTGGTCCAATTGACATCCGCAATATGCGAGGATTTGTTTCTTTGGCCCCCGATGCAGCAGCTCTTTGCGGCGAGGATCACATTCCGCCAGCCCTCTTCCTTCGGGTGGAACAGGAGCCGGCTGAAAAGTCTCAAAGGAGCACAATAACCGCCTGTGGCGTCCGAGTTTGCTCGGGCCTGGATCTGTTCCGCTCTGGCCGACTTTACGACTACTTGTGCGAAAAGCGTGTCGCTCCGCCTCCGTACTAATGTCGTGGGATCTTTTATTGTTTTTCTCTCCTTTTTTCCCCCATGGGTATTTGTGGTTTTCTTGTGTGCTCTCTTGGATGTATTGAGGCGGCTGGTTGGAGAGAGGCTAACTGCCGCACAATTTTGTGTGAAGAGGACTTTTGAACCCCACGTGTTTGGGCTATTAGCGAGTGAAGAAAAAGGGCAATGATGGTCACCACCACTACTGCTGCTGCTGCTTCTTTTTTCCTTTTCTCTGCTGCCGCTTTTAAATGGGCTATCCATCATTTTTTGTGGGTGTCCACACCCCTCTTCTTTTTTCCTTTGTTTCTGGGTGCGTTTTTTTAGCACCGCCGTTGTGGGGCCATTGCTTTGCCAACATGCATACGGGGGTGGTGCTCCTTCCCATAGATGTGCCGTGAAAAAATATTAATATATTTTCAAATGCGCCGTGTGCTTCTCTGTGTGCACGTGTAATGTGGGGCCTTGACCTCACTCAGGCAGGGGCAATGACATCTTTGCACCATTGCGAGGCGACCGGCGGTGCGGTGCACTAGCACAATAAACTGTGCGTTCCATATCACACAGAGTATTCGCTACTGTGGGAATTGAACACTTGTTTTTTGGTGAAACTACCAGGGCTTATCCACTGGGTGCGGTGCGTTGGTTCGGCAAAGGGAACAGAAGGACGTCCTCTATGAGGTGTGCCTGTGGAGGGGGAACTGATCTGCTACCTTGGTGAGTATAAAATATTGGTATTTATCTGAAAAGAGGGGGCGCATCGCTGTGCATGACGAGACTTTATTCATACGGACGTGAGGCGGCGGGTGGAGGAGGCCAACGGGCATGAGCAATACGAGAACGATGCCATTGTTGCCTGTTGAGATGATTTGAGCAGTGATGATGATAATGATGGGGCCGAACACTCTCAGGTAGAAACGCTCTTCTCGATGTCAGGATATTAAAGTTGCACGGTAATGTGTCGCAGGTTGACCGGCCCTCTTTCTGTGAGTTTTTCCGACACGTCGGTGGAGCTGCTCGGCGTTCTCCAAAAGGGTGTTCTGTTCTGCACAGGCGTGACTGCCCGAGGATTGTATCCGCCACGGGCGGAGTGAAGTGTGCACGACGATCCTCCGGCGGATCCAGCGTGTTGTATTCACCGCACTGGACGGCCAATCCCGCATTGGCAACGTTGGGGACTCTCTGCTGTTCCTCATGCCACACGAGGCAGGATGCATCCCATGCGTGAGGACCCTTTATCGCCAAAGAGAGAGGGATCAGTGGCTCCTTGCGGGAAATGAGGCGGAAGCAGCAGCAAATGGAAGAATGATAATGCGACTCGTCTCTTTCCATCGCCTGACGACGTTGGACCCAAAAGGGGAGCCACATGTGAATGCAGAGCACAGCCACTTACGTGTGCACTGTTATTCGACCTGTCGTGAAGCGGGGTGGAGCCGTCAATGAATCACCTGGCGGAGATGCGAGGTGGACCGGCGATCTCGCCCGACTCGCACCGTGTGTGTTCCCATCGTACATGCGGGTGCACGCAGGGCACTCCAGAGAGCCTATAAACCGTTTTCTAAATTTGTGTATGCTCACATTGGTCACGTCGCACACAGTTTCCTTCTTGGCAAGAGACCCGGTGATGTTTGGGCACAACTGCAGAGCTTTATTGGGGAGGACGCGAAGACCGCGAGAGAGGCGTCTTCTCTCGACACACAGGAGGGCGGAAGAGGGTGTGAGGGCTTTCGAGGTTGGATGCGACTGCAGTTGGAGGCGCGTCACGATGATTGGCCGCGAGGCGTGATTGTGCGGAGGCAGCGCAGTGTGACGCGTAGTACTGCTGGACGGGGAATTGGATGGAGGCTGGCACAGAGTGAAGAGAGAAGTGACACACCCACGAAGCAAGAGGCCAATGTTGCAATGACGTTGGTGAGGTGTTTTCCATGGGATGAGCTGAGATGATTCTCCCATGGCGCTTAGCTGTGCCCGCGCCAGTCCGTGTTTTCTATCTTTTTGGCTCCACAGAGTGTCCAGGCTTTTGATTTTTGCTTGCTTGGGACTCCTCCACCATGGGAGTCAACGAGCCACGACGACCCATCGGGATGCCGAACCGACGGGAATTGTGGGCTTCAGCGTGGTCAATCTGGATCAGTGAGCGGAGACCTGCGGCACCTCATTCTGCGGCGAGTATCTCACGCACTGTCACGGTATCGGCGCCTGTGTGTGTCTGCCCTATGACCGGCATTTGCATGGCGTACGCCCTTTGCAAGGCTGAGGGAAAGGGCAGGAATCTCCACTGGCACGTGTCTGCAGTCATAATGCGTAAATTGTGGACTTGTTTGTGCGGCAAGGCAGCAAGGTTGCTCAGGAGAAGCAGCATAGACTGGGGGTACACTTTCTAGCGGCGCGTGCTTGGTGACTCTCGAGGCGATGGCCCCAAAGGGACGTATGTGGGTGATGCAGATGCACTGGATATGCGCAGTGCCATGCCTCGTGGCAGGGAGCGAGGGAGGAGTAGCGTGATTCCTCCTGCCACGGACCCATCAACTTTTGAAGAGCTGGAGTGAGGCCAAGGGGACAAGCGTGTGTGTCTTCACCTTCTTGCGGGAGGACGCGCAGAGGTTGGATTTCTTTTGTTACTTTATTGTCACGGTGCCTACGGCGACGTTAATGGGGAGTTTGTTCTCCAGAGGCATTCATTGTGCTATTTGTGCGTGTTCGGTGTCCAACGCTTTCAGCACCACTGAATGGTGTGTTGCGCAGGATCGGAATACATGGATGTGCGAGAGCACTATGTCGCTCGCCCGTAATAACACACACGCGCACGGTTTCAGCGCGTCTGATACGTCACGTTCTTCGGAACGGTCGAAATCACTTGTGGGACGTCACTTCATTTGCGGCGTCGGGAAAGTGAAGTAAATGGAGAGATATGCCGAGAACGCAATGCCACTCCATGATGCCGCAGGCTGGCGGCGACAAGGATCAGGGAGCCTCTACCCAACATTGAGAATACGGCAGCACTCTGATGATCCGGTTTGCTCTTTAGGAAATTGCAATGTAGTGTACACCGTGTGGGCCTTTTTGCTGCGGATATGCAGAAGGGTGATGTGGGGTGGAATTATTGTTGAAGGCAGCACGGACGCCGCCTGACCTTTATTGGAGGGATGCGTGGTGTTATTCCGTGTTTCCTTGCCTGCGTTGTCGCACTCATGCTGTGAGTGCGGATGGCCACAGTAGTGGAGCTGAATACGGTTCAATGTGTGTTGCTCACGGGGACTGCGCGACACATGTTTTTTGTTGGGAGGCCCAAAGGAGGGGCGCATCGCCGTTGCATGATTCCCGCGGCAGTCCATTACCCTGCGACTGTGCGTGCCGCCGTCCGCTGCGCCACTGCAAGCCTTTGTCTTTGTGAGAAATGGGGAGCGTGACTGCTGTGGCGGTGGTCGAATGCTTCCGAATTGGTGCTTTTGTTGATCCCACTTAGAGCGCCGAGCAGCGAGGGGCTGCACACGCCCAGGAGGTGCGAGTGTGTGCTGCAACCGCACCTGCGATTTGTAGTTGGGATGTGACATGTTTCTTTGCTATTTTTATTTTTGGTGATATGCGGGGCAGCGGTGTGTTGGCGTGTGCGTGCTGCTCATGGCTGCCGGTGTTGTCTTTCCTGCTGTTCTCCCGCTCCACCCTTTGTGTGCGATGGACCAAACGTTCTTACGGGCGTGTGGTGGGGCCGCGTTCTTGTTTGGAAAAAAGCCTTTCGCAGGCATAATGATACAGCCCTCCGTGCCACACGAGGCAGCGGGGAATTTCCTGGGATTTATTGGCGGGGTGGCGCCGCACTCATGCCGTGTGGTTGGTTTGTATTCCGCAATGCACGGGGATGGGGATGTGCGGTGACAACTTCCTCCAGTGGAGCGACACGAGCAGCACGGGGAGCGGAACGGAGGTGTGGTGGCTGCGTGCTTCTCAGTGATACGTGAATGGCGAATGCAGTATGAAAGGCAGCGTCACGGCACTCTTTTGCCATGCACACCGCAGATATTTTCCATAAAGCATGCAAGTTGCACTCTTTTCTGTTGTGTGGGGGATTACCATGATGCATCGCTGTTGTGGTGTGTATGATTTGTGCTTCTGTCAGGGCTTATGTGTCCACGTCCTCCTGCAGAGTGTGTGCGGTGACGGCGGTGCCACAGGGGTGCTGGACCGTGGCGAGCGGTATGCGTGGACGAACCCTCCGTGCGCACCACGTTGCTGTTGTTTGCTCTCACCAACACTGTGCTGGGTGAATGACATCCACTCGCCGTCGTTGCGGTGGTACCTGTGCATGTGGTTTTTATCGAATACTGTGTGGATGAGTCTCTTGTTTTGGCTGCGAGTCATTCCTTTGATTATCTTCTTTCTTATTCCTCTCTTGTTTGTTGGTCAGTATTCAGCTTTAACTCAATCCAACCCAGAAAACAAGGAGAAACAATGCCTCCAAAGCGCAATAGAGTGCAAGGTGGCAATGCCAGGAGTCGAGCGTCTGCCGTGCCGCAGGGAGTTCGTCAGAGGAGAGCGAGGCCGGAGTCTGAGGATGTCACGGATCAACCCGCTGCGACACACATAAGAGTGGAGGAAGCGCGGCAACCACAGTGGACCATGAGAAGCAGCGTAAAGGACATCCTGCTGGAGGGAATAACTCTCAGCACCAACATGAAGCTGAATGATTTCCTTCGGAATTATGTTGGCGGCAGGGCGGCTGCTGATGAAGACTCCAATGTGACGATGCAGGTGTTTGTTCAGGAGCCGGATGCTTACGTACAAGACCAGCAGCTTCTTAGAAGAATTTTTAACTTAACAGAGTACCAAGAGCTGGAGGAAAGGAAAATACAATTGGAGGCTATTTATAAACTTCATCACGAGGGTGTTGTCTCTCTCGAACAATGGAGGGACTATGAAGGAAAGGATACGGTCGCTCCACTTGCAAATGAAAAACTAAACAGAGTACTCACTCAATTACTGAGAGAAGAATGGTGGGAGGAAGTAGAAAGGGCAAGGCGGGAACACCAAGAACGATTTACCCCAACTACTACGATCGAAGATGTGCTATTTAAAGGAAGAGTTCGCTTCATGGACATAAAGCTGAATGATTTTCTTACGATGGAGCTGGAAGGCAAAGGCATTTTGCGCGCCAATCGGAATGTCTTGCTGGAGGAGTTTTTCAAGGACCCCACGAAGTATATCCACGATGCGGGA
This sequence comes from Trypanosoma cruzi, assembly GCF_000209065.1. Classification (NCBI taxonomy): domain Eukaryota; phylum Euglenozoa; class Kinetoplastea; order Trypanosomatida; family Trypanosomatidae; genus Trypanosoma; species Trypanosoma cruzi. Next base: position 172,268 of record NW_001849480.1, read on the forward strand.
ATATTGGGCGAAATACAGGCAACAGGTGCTTATGCGAGGATGGAGATGACTGTACGGGAGGAAATGGGTTTGGAAGAAGTTGTACGCAGGCTTTGCGAGGATGGTGTGGACTTTCTTGAGCAATGGAGGGACTATGAAGGAAAGGATACGGTCACTCCACTTGCAAGGAGAAAACTAAACGGTGTACTCACGCAGTTACTGAGGGAAGAAAGGCGTGAGGCAGAAGAAAGGGCAAGGCGGGAACACCAAGAACGATTTACCCCAACTACTACGATCAGAATTGTGCTATTTAAAGGAAGGGCTCGCGTCATGGACATAAAGCTGAATGATTTTCTTACGATGGAACTGGAAGGCAAAGGCATTTTGCGCGCCAATCGGAATGTCTTACTGAAGGGTTTTTTCAAGAATCCCACGAGTTATATCCGCGATGCGGGAATATTGGGCGAAATACAGGCAACCGATGCTTATTTGAGTATGGAGAGGACTGTAAGGGAGGAAATGGATTTGGAAGAAGCTGTACGCAGGCTTAGCGAGAATGGTGTCAACAGTCTAGCAGCGTGGTCATTAGCTGCTGAGGAGGTAAAAGCATGTGTTCGCGACGACACTAAAATCTCATTGAATGCAGCCCTTGAGGAGACGAGGAACCCAACGACGTCGAGCGCACCGGAGAATCTGGAGGGGTTCTACGACTCTGTGTACAATGCGAGGTGGCATCATGTCGTGGAAGTTCCTGGCGGCGAGGGGACGGGAATGGATGTGAAGGAGGGGGAACCACCGCAGCCATGGACGTACAGGAAAGCTGAAAGAACTATCGAAAAGGATGACGGTGTGGAGCAATCCGGTGCAGAGCGTCTCAGGTTGATGGTGCTCACCTCGGACAAGGCATGGCCGTACACGTGGGCGGGGAGTGAACATATTTGTGACTGCTGTGTGAACAGTGAGGTGGAGCGAGTGTGGCAGTTCGTCAAGCGCGATCTAACCGAATGGTTCAGCCCTCACGGTCGGACCGTGTTTTCGCCTAAGAAGCGTCTCTTGATTGGGACGCCCGGG